>NC_053023.1:572067819-572367819 GCF_003073215.2 Triticum urartu | reverse complement strand
ACGGATGCTTCGTCCTCCTTGCCCCGCGACCAAAACAGCAGAGAAATCCCCTTGCAGCTCACTTCCACCACGGGCACGCGGAAAAGACCCTGACGGCGGCGAGCTCCGGCGAGAGATTCGGCAGAGTCCCCCATAGCCTCCCCTGCTACAGCGCAGCTCCAAGACTGCCGCTGCAACGCAGCACCGGGAGCCACCGGGATGCTGCTCCGTTGCAATACCGAGCGCCGCAAAAAAAAAACATCAAACGTGGCACGTACGACGCCTCAGGCACGTTTCAATGCAGCTCCGGCGGTTTCAGTGCAACTCCGGCGGCGCTCCATCGCAGGCCCGGGGCGGAGCTCCAATGCAGCACCAATGCGTAGCTCAGCCTCCTCCCTCGCGTGCTGCGCTGCATCGCCGGCGACGAGCGGCGCTCGAGTGCACTACGGCCTCCGTGTTGCGTTGCAACACTGGCAGCGAGCAGCCCAACCTCCCATGCGTGCTGCGTTGCACCACCGGCGAGGCCTGCGCAGCACCGACGACGACGAGCGTCGCATCGCAACGCCTGCAGCACCGTCGAGTCCTCGGTCGCAACACCAGACGCCGGCGGGACCGTCGAGTTGTCGGGTCGCAGCACCGGCAGCATCTGAGTCAACGACGAGGCTGCATTGCAGCACTAGCTCTCGTCGACAAAAATCACCTCGTCATGGTGCCGTCGTGTGGACCTTGAGCAGCAGGTGGTGGAGCTTGGGCGCAGGCCATGGCGAACGGGACTTGGACGGGAGGGCCTTGAGCAGCAGGTGGTAGAGCTTGGGGGCAGGCCATGGCGAACAAGACTTGGACGGGAGACCTTGAGCAGCAGCAGGTGGAGTTTGGGGACAAGCCATGGCAGACGGGACTTGGACGGGGGGACCTTGAGCAGCAGCAGGCGCAGCTTCGGGGCAGGCCATGGCAGACGGGACTTGGACCGGAGGCCGTGGCAAAGGGGATTGAGCTCGGTGTATTTTGACTGGTTCTCGCTCCAGATGAAGAGATAAGGCCGGGCAGGTGGGCTGGCCCCACCAGGACGGGTGGCAGTCGTAGCGCGCGGTTTAAGCGAGAGAAAGATCATCCGGTGGATAATAAACATTTTCCTTTCTAATCTGATAGTAGAGGCGGGCATTTGAGATATAGTGTTAGACGACCGGCTTCCTTATAGGCATGCCATAAACCAAAATACGCCTTGATATTGCATATTTCTTCTCCAAACTTAATCCACTAAAACGCAACAGCAACAGAAGGAGAGCACACAAATGACAGGGAAATGGCGCGGCAACATAGGCGCAAACTGTGCACCGGAGCTCAACAAGCCAGATTTTCTTTTTTGATTTGCTGGAAATTAGGCTTAATCGTATCACAATATTTATGGCATGACACGGCACGGCACGTCCCCAAGGTAGCCATGGATGGAGGGCGGGCCCAGGAATTCAAGACTGTGTATTCAAATTTTGATTTTTTTGAAAGTCTATGGCCTTCCTTCAGGCGTATAATCAATTACAGAAGCATATTGTACTAGTTCTAAACTATATAAAAGATACCACATAATATATTATATTCACAAAAATTGATCATAAACTTGGTATTGTTCACCATATGGAAGTAAAAAACATTGTTCAACATATCATCGCAAAATCTAAATATATATAAGATCGATAAAAACTTACAAATCATAGGATAACTTTGCGATCCTTGATGCTTTGAAAATGTGTGATAATGTCCTCATCCTTAACTTGCAAGAAGAAATCCCTTTCAATGAATGTGACCAAGCAACCATTCAAGTATTTTTGCCCCATCTTGCTTCTTAGCTTGTTTTTTATATAGTTCATTGATGAAAAGAACCTCTCAACACCGGCTGTTGCAACAGGAAGGACTGGCACCAATTTGAGAAGTTTGTAAACAATATCATACCGAAGAGCCCTCCCTGTTCTAACAAGCATCATAGACAACTCTGCTAGACTTCTCAAGTTTGTGAAGTTTTCATCATTCCTCACATCAGTAATATAGAGATTCAATTGAAAAGAAAGTTGGTGTTTCTTCAAAGTCAAAAATCATGAGGATAGAACCCAGCAAGCTTAACCAGGTCATCAATATTAAAAGAAAGAAAATGACTGGCTGGACTGAATGATGCCATGCATCTAAGTAGCTCCGTGTTACCTCATCCAAACCTGTTATTAAAGTTCTTGAAGTTGCCTAATCAATGACACCCAAAAACATATCAGCATGGAACCGGTGGTTATCATGGCATTTTTAGAACACTTCTGCTCTTTGTATAGGCTTGTACTTCCCATCATGTCAACACATCTGACATTGTGCTTTCACACAAAAAGAAGTGACCATTCTCAAGGAATTCTTTCCATCCATCATCTTCTCTTAGAACTTGCAGTTGTACCTTTGTGAACTCGGAGAGATCAACTGCATTTCACAATATCTGATCCCTCTTTTGCAAAAGCGTTACTTTAAGTCACTTGTGTACCCAATATTTCATCATCAAGTGCAACCATGAAAACAAAACTCAAATGATTTAAATACTCCAACATAGTTGAGCTCCTAAAGCCTCTGCCGAATTACTTTCTTTCCCAAGCCTTAAAGAGAACTTTCCTGATTGAAGGATACAAAGACATAACATGCATTTACCGTTTTGTAGTGAGATCCCCATCGTGGTGTCACGGCCTTTGCTAGGCCCATCTCCTTGATTATTCAAACCTTGGGCCAGCTCAATTTCACCTAGTTTCAATTGCTTCAATCATATACTCAGCCTGAGCTACGCGAAGCATGATTTCAATGCTTCAATCATATACTCAGCCTGAGCTACGCGAAGCATGAGGATCTTTTTACATGACATCCCAAGAACATTCAACAAATATGCAAGGTGCCCAAAGAACCATTTGCAATCAATATTCTCCTTAGCAACAGCTACAAGGGTTAGTTGAAGCTGATGGGCGAAGCAATGAACATAATAAGCAGAAGGAGAATCTTCCATGATTAGTTTCTTCAAACCATTAACATGACCCTTCATGTTACTCGCACCGTCATACCCTTGCCCACGTACCTTGGATATCGGCAATTGATACTTCATAAGCAAGGTCTGAATTGCTTCTTTAAGAGTCAATGATGTAGTATCCTCAACTTGAGCAAGACCAAGAAACCTTTCAACCGGCTCCCCTATTTTATTGACAAATCACAAGCAAAGAGCTAACTGTTCTTGTTGGTATGCATCACTAGATTCATCAGCAAGAATTGCGAAACACTCATCACCAAGTTCCTCTATGACAAATTTTGTTGTTTCATGAGCACAAGAACTAATAAGCTGTTTTTGAATCTTGTGATCTATCATCTGACAATTCTGTGGAGCATTTCCTGAAACAACCTTATTAACTTCTTCAAAGTTGCCTGCCAGCCATTGCAAAAGTTCTCGGAAATTTCCTTTATTTTTAGAATCCTTTCCCTCATCATGACCACGAAAAGCCAACCCCTGATGCAAAATAAATTTTATGCACTCAAGTGACCATTTTAATCGAGCTAGATACTCAGCCTTGTACTGTGTGGTCTGTGAGGAAATGGCCTCACGGATTGATGCTTTAGGTTTGATGAACAAATTATATTTCTCTTCGGCTTCACAATGAGCACTATTCACCTCACCAGCATGCTTACGAAATCTCGCTTTCATATTCCAATTTCTGAACCCTCCATTAACAAAACTATCTCCACCAGCAAATTTAGTACTATCTTTGAACAAATAGCAAAAAAAGCAATATGCAGCATCTTTATCCACACTATACTCAAGCCACTTATACTCATCAAACCAAGCCGGTTGGAAGCGACGCTTACCTCCGCAGTCATGTTGCGGAAAATCTTTCTTCCGCATCTTTGGTTTACATCGTCCCAATGCAATGTAGGCCCTTCTAACTGAATCTCGTTCATTAACATCATAGCTTGAGATAGGAGTCCTCAACCCAGGATCAGGCTCGATGTTATAAATGTCATCATCACTATCCTCATCACTAGAATCAGATTCATCTAGGGCCATAGATTCATCATCATCTTCTGCTATTGGGGCCTCTGTGTGAGGAGCTCTCTCAGGTTCAGGTGGTATTGTGTGTGTCTCACTACCACTTTGCCCTTCAAAAATTACCAATTGCATCTGACTTTCATTGGAAGATGGGGTAGCACTCGTTGGTTCAGGTTGTTTTCTTTTTGCAGCAACTCTTTTCATGAAAGCTCTCAAATCAGTAGTGCCAGTATTCTTACTCTTCATGTTTTACACCTGAAAAGTAAAGTTGCTCAAGTTTTAGAGTACTAATCATTATACATAACGCTCACTGGAACAAATTCAGAATTTATAAACGTTCTCTCATTACAAACTCGAATGGAAAATTGTAAATTCTCATGTCTAAACAATTCTTAATTGACTGCAAACTAGTCTCTAATTTCACTATATTAAAACAAGAAAGACAAGTGATTAGTGGTCAAACTAACTTACTTAGTCTTGCACTTCTGTACTGCAGCCTGCTTTGCCTGGACAATATGAGAGCAAAAGCGCTGCCTAGCTGCCTGAATTCAGTTCGACACTGATAAATAAATTCAGTTAGAACACGTGCATGAGAGGAGAGAGCCCAATTTCTGGGTCAAGTGATTAGTACATCTAATTAGTGATTATACCTTCGATAGTTGAATTCGAGTTGTGGCTTTGAAATTAGATTGATTCCTGCAATCCTGCTACCCGCCACCTACAACAGAGATTAGAAAGTTCAGAACCAAAAGGGGCAAGGGATTAGGGATTCAGGGATGTATTCGTCGGGCGCGTCCACGCTGCAGCCGCCGCCGCGCGTACCTGCAACCGATCGCCGATCAAGCGACGACAGCTCTGGACCCTGGCCGCCGTGCGGTGCCGATCAGGAGGCGGTTCGTTGCTTGGCCGCTTGGGTCGCGTGCGGCGAGTGGAGAACTCGAGAACAGGGGCGGCGCTACCGGTTCGTGTGCCTGGCTCTGATCGATGGAATTTTTTCTGTGCAATGATGGATGTGTGCGAGTGACTTGGGCCAATGGGCCATGCCTGGTCGTGGTGATGAGGAGAAATAGACAATGGGCTGCCTTACTTTTTGGGCTGAAAAGCTTAACTCGACGCTCTGGATGTGTCGGTATCGTTTTTCCTTATACAAGGTATCGTTTTTCCTTATACAACATAGTATATAGACTATATATACCTAGTTTTTTCACAAAAATAATGGGTATTCAACTGAATACGCTTGAATTGAGGTGGGCCCGCCCCTGGGGAGAGGCGGCCGCCGACCGGCGGCGACGCCTCTGTGCAGTGCGAGGACCTGGTCAACCTCTGACCAGTGGGCCCTCGGGCCGGGTCGAATCGACGGTGCAGCGAACCTTCTAGGCGCGTCTGGTCCGTTGGATACGCCACCTCAGCCAGCCTTGCCCTCCTCCGACCCGGGCGGCCTGCCCATATAAGAGAAAGCCGACTGGCTCTCCTCTCCCATTCCACTCTCCCACGGCGCCCTCGCTCTCGTCTCCGCCATCGCAAGGCGAGCAAGGGCAAGCAGCACCACCGAGGAGCAGGTGAGAGATCACCGCTTCCTCTTCTCCCCAATCTCCTGTCCTTGTTCAAGTTCGAATCAAATGCATAGCGAATTCGTGCCTTGATCCGGTCCTGGGTTGGTCAAATCTGTTGGTCGTCGATGCGTGCATAGACTAGCCGCGCTGTTGCTCTGTTTGATCTTGGTGTTGATATCGTTGTCGACTATTTCGTTTGAGCATGCATGATCCCAATGTCCCGTCGATGGATGCCAGGGGGGTTTCGTCGTTCTAGTGATTGGTTTGAACCGGATCGACCCAGTTGCTGCTTGTAGGTGTGCGTTTGATTTGTGCTTACCGAGATTTTGTTCGATCGGCGCGTGTTCTGCCGCTCCACCTCCTCCCAGGTCTTGGTTCGTCTTGTTCGAAGTATTCCCTGAGATTCGTCCTGTTTTGATTGCTGGACGAGTAGGCGTTGGACCTCGCGTTCGCGAGTTCGTTCATCGCAAGTCGTGCAGCGCCGTCGACCGCGGTGACGGTCTGCTGCAGCCTATGCGCCGCCGATGGCACGAGGGCCGGGCCGCACCCGCGACGGCGAGGTCAGCCGCAAGGCTCCTCTCGACGGCGACGTTCAGCGTCTGCAGCGCCTCCCTTGCCAGGGCGTCGGCGTGGAGGTGGTCGAGTACCCAGAGATCGTACGCGACTTGGCCGCCGGGGAGGGCATCGAGACCGAGAGTCGCGGCCTAGAGCCTGAAGAGGTGCCCGGCGTCGGCGTGGACGACATCGACTAGGTACCCGTGTTCGCGACGGGCCTCGTCGAGTGGCCCGCCCTCCGGCTCCGTGTCGTAGAAGGTGTCGTGGACGAGCACCGTGGAGGAGCGAATCCATGCCGCGGGGCACTGCCTCGAGCAAGTCAGTGTAATTGTCTTCGCTGGCTGCGTCCATGGGCTCCTGGAGCAGCACCGCCGCGACCTCGAGGAGCGTCACGCGGGCGGCCTGGCAGGATAGCAGGCGATGTCGTAGTCCACCCCGGCGGCGACGAGGTGCCTGTACCTGTAGTGCTCCGCGTGCCCCAGCGTCGCCGTCACCCACTGCACCAGGAGCAATGCATGCGCATGCGGAGCTAGAACCTTCCTCATCCTCGTTGTGATTATTGGATGAGGAAGCGATGGGCGATCGAGCGACTTGGTGTTGTGCCTCGAGGATTTCTGCTCGTCGAGGAAGCGTGGTTCGATTTCTGCTCCTGGTTCGATCTCGAACTTGTTAGAAGTGTGCATTGCTATGTGCGGGTCATAGCCTTGCGTCCATCTTACTTGTGATTGTTGGACGAATGAGTTGCATTGCTATGTTCTGATCTTACTTGTCCGATTTGGTTGTGGTTCTCAAACTTCTCATCCAGTCTCTATTTGATTTGATTGTGGCAGGCTAGGCAAGCCATGGCAAAGAAAAGGAAGAATGAGGGAAAGGCCCCGAAGATGAGAGAATTCCTTATTTGGCCTTTTCTTAAAATTTGTTTCCCTTTTTGGCTCAAAAAACATTTTTCTTCCCTTTTTGACACTCAAACTTTATTTTATGCCCTATTTGACATTTCCATCAATTTTTCCATCGAACTGTGTTAACTGGCACGTGCAATTACAATTTTACCCTTGATGATGGTATGTCACCACAAAGAGAAAAGAAGGGGCCTGAACCGCTCCTGTGTGGGAGATAAAAAAGAGGAGGGGGGGGGGGCATCAAGAGTGCTACACGTAATGTCGCTAGCAGTAGCACCGCTCCTGTGTCGCTGGAGCTTGCCATGTGCTCGTGCGCGTCGATGCTGCTCCTAGATGATGTTCGACGAAGTCAACCACACTCACTATATCTCCCACATGCACGTCGGCGCGCTCACGCAATACACTTTCTGATGACGAGGTGCGACCATGAACTGACGACAATAATAACGATGAACCAAGCTCTGGACGATGCACGCACCGTAATATAGAGCTGGCTTCCTGAATCCCTAATCGATCCTTTGCTTGAACGTTTACTAGCTAGTAGTACTAGTATGTACGAGCACTTCTAACAGGACGCATTCCAATCGTTCTAGCTAGCACATACTGCCGAAGAGCAAGCTGCAGATGGCCATCCCGGCGCGTCGACGATGCTCGGAACCCGCGAACCTTCCGCACCGTGGCGCCGCTTCTGAAGAGGGAGTAGCAGTGGCAGCCGCCCTTCGGCCAGCGGCGGCGCACCGCAAGAGGTCGGCAAAGCCGGGCGCGCGCGCCAGGATCTCCAGCTCGACGTCTTTCGGCAGCCTCACCAGCGAGAGCACAGCGCGTGTGTGCATGTCATCGCTGGTAAGCGCACGTACGCATCAAGCAAGCATGATTAGTTTTTTCCTCTAATTAACCTAGGTACGTATCCAATGGACGCTATCTAGTTAAGAGATGCATGCATATCAGACAAGATTAGCTACAAACCTAATTGCTATACATAAGAATAATATGTGAAATTGTTGCTTATACTAAACTTTCTTTCTTTCCTCGCAAAGAAACCTCGTTTTTACTATTTTTAGGTCTATTACTACTATTGAATATTTGAACCACATAAATTTGTTGAATTTTGAATCATATAATTTTGTTGAATTTAATTTCTACCATGATAAAAATTTCCGCAGTAATGCGCAAGGAATCATCTAGTTTATTCAACACCACAAAACATATCACATCATTCATGTGTTTGTATGTAAATAATCTGATCACAAACTACACTAGGGGTAAAACAGTCTTTTTTAGTTCAGACTTAACACCGTTAGTGGCCAAAACTGACGAAAATGTTACATAGGGAATAAAATGAAGTTTGAGTGTCAAAAAGGGAAGAACAGAAAATTTTGGGCCAAAAAAGGAAGTAAAATATCAGACTTGTTAGAAGTGTGCATTGCTATGTGCGGGTCATAGCCTTGCGTCCATCTTACTTGTGATTGTTGGACGAATGAGTTGCATTGCTATGTTCTGATCTTACTTGTCCGATTTGGTTGTGGTTCTCAAACTTCTCATCCAGTCTCTATTTGATTTGATTGTGGCAGGCTAGGCAAGCCATGGCAAAGAAAAGGAAGAATGAGGGAAAGGCCACGAAGATCCAGGGAGCTGTAGGGGGGATCAGGATGAAGGAAAGTGCGTTTAGCTCATCGGCCAGGAAGACTCGTCTGTTTGTGGATGGGAAGTTACCGACCCAAGCTGATGGTGCCCCTGTCAACCACCACGCCGCCGCTACGGAGCAGCTGCAGCCCGTCCGACCGCAAGCCAATGACCCGCCGGCTCCTGGCTTGCTGCCGCGAGCCGATGCGGCCGCTGCTCCTCCCGTGGGTGCTGCTGGCATGCCGCCGGCTGAACAGGTCGCCGAGGTACCCTCGCGTCGCTGGTGCGTTATCCTTTAGGTTCAGCTGAAATCAGAGGATGAAGAGAGTTTTGATAGAACCTTACATGATTAAGCGGCTAAAAGGGAGCCGGATGCATGCTTTGTCTTTCGTGGATTGTTAGCACCAAAAACTGCAGTGCAGTCCCTTTAATTCTTGTTTAGTTTTGATACTGGGGCTTGAATTGGTGTTCCACATTTGCCATGCTTAACACATTTTGCTGCTGGGCGTGGAGCTCTTCCGGTGTGTATTCTGCTTCATCTGCATATTATCTCAGTTCACTGGATCGATTTCCCCTCTGAACTTTCATTTGCTATGGAAGGCTCAGCTGGATCCCGAGTGTCTTTTCTTCATGTTGCTTTGGCTTAGGGGCCGATCCTTACCAATGGCAATCTGGAGATCAGTCTCTGTGATCAGTCTCCTATTTGAGCCAGATCGTTTTGGCAGCTGGTTGCTGATTCGTATGATTTCCCTGAGCTTGCTGTAAAAACTATGATGGAAGCGTATGCAATCCTGCAGGGACGCGTGCGTGTTATATAGCTCAACAAGATACAAGGATCGGCAGGTAGTTGGTAGTCTTGACCCATACTCCAAGCTATACATGAGATAAGATTATATCTACTCTAACTACCTGCCTAGATTACACAATACGCACGCAATACAACCGTGACATACATGTCACGTTACACAGCTACAAACCTATCTATTAACATCCTCCCTCAATCTCAACATATCAAGGTTTAGATTGTTTCTGAAGGCTTGGAGCTGTCGAACCTGCAGTGGTTTAGTGAAACCATCAGCTACTTGATCTCCAGTTGGAATGAACCTTATCTCTAACTTCTTCTGAGCAACTCTTTCTCGAACAAAATGGAAATCAATCTCTATATGTTTCGTTCTTGCATGAAACACATGATTTGCAGAAAGATACGTTGCTCCTAGATTATCACACCATAAGCGTGACACATGTGGCCTGTAGACCCCCAATCCATCAAGTAGCGTTTCCATTCACATTACCTCAGCAGTAGCATTTGCTAGTGACTTGTACTCTGCCTCAGTGCTGGATCTTGAGACAGTTGCTTGCTTCTTTGCTTGCCATGACACAAGATTGGAGCCAAGAAACACTGCAAAACCTCCTGTGAACTTCCTGTCATCTGGGCATCCTGCCCAATCTGCATCAGAGAAGGCACTTATTGTTGTTGATGGGGACTTGCATATGCTTAGTCCTATTCCCATGCTTCCCTGAATATATCTCAGTATTCTCTTCACAGCTGTCCAATGTAAGGAGGTTGGTGCATGCAGAAACTGACAGACCTTATTAACTGAGAAAGATATGTCAGGTCTTGTCAGTGTAAGATATTGAAGTGCTCCAACTATACTTCGATATTTTGTTCCTTCTTCTGGACTTAATGGTTTGCCCTCATTCAATGACAATTTTTCAATGGTTGACATAGGTGTACTGAAAGGTTTACAATCCTTCATTCCTACACGACTCAAAATATTAGAAGCATATTTCTCTTGAGTGAGTAAAATACCATCTTGCACCTTTTTTACTTCAATACCTAGAAAGTAGTGTAACTCTCCCAAATCTTTCAAAGCAAACTCTCTTTTTAAGTTTCTTAGCAATGCTAACGTTGCATCTTGTGAGGAACTTGCTACAATTATGTCATCAACATAAATAAGCATGTATATGATCACCTTGCCCTTCTTGAAGAAGAATAAGGAAGTATCTCCCTTTGATGGACGGAATCCAAGTTGTTGTAACTTAAGACTCAGTCTTGAATACCATGCCCTTGTGCTTGTTTTAAACCATACAAGGCTTTGTCCAACCTGCATACATGATTAGGTTTGGATGTGTTCTCAAAGCCTGGTGGTTGCCTCATATAGACCTCTTCCTCGAGAACGCCATGTAGAAACGCATTCTGAACATCCAATTGACGAAGGCTCCATCCCCTGGAAACTGCAACAGATAGAACAAGTCTGATAGTAGTAGCCTTCACTACTGGACCGAAGGTATCCTCATAATCAATGCCATAGCGCTGTTTGAAACCCTCAGCTACTAATCTAGCTTTGTATCTATCTATTGTTCCATCTACCTTCCTTTTAATTTTGTATACCCATTTACAGTCTATAATATTCCTCCCTGGCTTCGGTGGAACTAAGTGCCAGGTGTTGTTCCTCACTAATGCATCATACTCAACACTCATAGCATTTTTCCAATTTTTATCATGCAAGGCTTCTAGCACATTTTGTGGTTCACCAGTGGCTGCAAAGTTTGCGAACTTAAAGTGTTTATCATACCTGACCGTGCCATCCTTAGGCACTAGTGGTTTGGTAATACCTCGCTGCGAACGAGTGACTCGTGTGGTTATATTCGGAGCAGCCACAACAGACCCGGTAGCAGCCACAGAGGATCCCATTCCTCGTACTGACACAGATAGCGACGGTAGATCTCCCTCTACATCCGCGCGCTCAGCCTGCTGCAGATCTGCGGTCTCCCATAGGTTGTCGGTTGACGATGGCGACGCGCGGTCACAGGCCCGCGCCGGACTGCTGGAGCCATCATTGCTCTGTGGGACCGACACCCCAGCCCCAGCCGCTCCTTGACACGTTGCACGCGACGACACGGGCGTATCAGCAGGCGGGACCGGCATGAATCCCACGAGTGATTCGCCATCGCCTACACCGTGTGGTGGTCCTGGCGCATCAGCGCGCGCCGGACTCCGTGGCGCGCGCTGATGCGCCAGGCCCACCACGCGGTGTAGGCGATGACGAATCACTCGTGGGATCCGCGCCGGTCCCGCCTGCTGCTTCTTCTGCACCGAATCCCTCAGGATCAGCACTGCCATCTGAATCATCCTTGTGTCTGGCGCCTATACATCCTTGTTGCTGCATAAAATCATAGCCTGGAGCACTATTTTTTTCACTTTTTTCATCAGTACAGTCTCCATTAGCGGAAGGATTAGGGTTATTAAACACATGATCATCAGCATAAGATTCACCCCCATGATCAGAAGGATTTAATAACTCCGGAAAAAGTAGCAAAATTTCAGCACGAGGACGAGCGCCGGCGTTTGGATGGAGACTAGCAAAAGGAAAGATATTTTCATCAAAGATTACATCTCTAGAAATATAGACACGCCCAGTGGATATGTCAAGACATTTAAACCCTCTGTGGAGATTGCTATACCCAAGGAAAGCACATTGTTTTGAGCGGAATTGAAGTTTGTGGTTATTGTAGGGTCGAAGGTTCGGCCAGCAGGCACACCCAAAAATCCGAAGGATGGAATAGTTGGGTTTTTCATGGAATAGTTTTTCAAAGGGTGTCTCAAACTTGAGAACTTTGCTAGGAATCCGGTTTATCAAATAGGTGGCAGCAATGAAGGCCTCATCCCAAAACTTTAAGGGCATAGAGGCTTGAGCGAGAAGGGAAAGGCCTACTTCGACAATATGTCGATGTTTTCTCTCAGCTGACCTGTTCTGTTGGTGAGCATGAGGGCGCGAGACGTGGTGAGATATACCTATTTTGGTAAAGAAGGAGTTCAACTTTTCATACTCCCCTCCCCAGTCTGTTTGTAAAGCAAGAATCTTGCGATCAAATTGACGTTCTACTAGATGTTGGAAGTCATGAAACTTTTGGAAAACTTCAGACTTGTGTTTGATCAAATATATCCAAGTGAATTTACTGAAATCGTCAATGAAACTCACATAATATTTCTTCCTTCCTACTGTTTCAACAGCAGGACCCCAAACATCAGAGAACACAAGTTCTAAAGGAAATTTTGATTCACTTATTGACTTGGGATAAGGCAACTGGCGACTTTTGCCTTTTTGGCAGGCGTCACATACAGAATCTTTATTGAATGAATTTTCACACGGGAGATTATTCTTGCTAATGACTTTGCTAACAATAAGAGGAGACGGATGGCCTAAACGCCGGTGCCACCTATCCGAGGATAGCTTGGTGACACTGAGCATGTGCTTCTTGGCGTCGGATCCCGTGTGCCTAACCGGGTAGAGTCCTCTTCTACCCCTGCCTCGAAGGAGCACCTTCTTCGTTCCCCGTTCCTTGACAAGAAAAGAGTAGGGATGAATTTCAACAAAGGAATTATTGTCAATGGCAAGGCGGCTAGCGGAGATTAGACTTTTGTTGGCTTGCGGTACATGAAGGATATTATTTAGGAGGAGATCTCGATCAGGAGTATGAATAGCTAAGTGACCGATATGCTTAATAACCATACCTGATCCATTGGCAGTATGAATCTGTTCGTTTCCAGTGTAGCGATCCCGCATGGCCAGCTTCTCCAAATCTCCTGTGATGTGGTCAGTGGCACCACTGTCCAGGTACCAGTTCGTGCCCACCCCGTACTGCGGTGCAGCAAGGTTGGCCGACTTCTCCTCCACGCCTTGATAGGACTCATCATAGCGCTTCCAGCACTTCCAGGCTGGGTGGCCCATCTTGCCACAGATCTGGCACTGGACCCTGGGGGCATGGTTGTTGTTGTAGTTGCCCCCGCTGCTGTTGTTGCCGTGTCCACCGCCGCGCCCTCCATATTTGGAGTAGCCGCCGCCGCGCCCACCGCGGTCACCACCATTGCCACCTTGGCGGCAACCGCGATCACCACCACTAGCGCCATTTCTATGGCCTCGGGTAGTAGCATTGGAAGATGATTGGGACCCTCCACCCCGAAGATTGAGCCTTGTTTCAAAGCTCAGCAGCTGTGAGAACAGCTCGGCCATGGTCACCGGCTCCACCCGGGAACACATGGCAGACACCACTGGGTCGAAATCTTCATCTAGCCCGGCCAGGATGTGGGAGACGATGTCGTCGTCGTCCACCCTCTTCCCTGCGGCGATCAGTTCGTCGCAGAGAGACTTGATCTTCCCGACATAGTCGGTGATGGAGGAGTTGCCCTTCTGCAGATTGGCGAGGGCGATCCGGACGTTGGTGGTCTGGGAACGGGTGTGAGATGCAAGCATCCCTTCCACCATGTTCCAGAGCTCAGCAGAGGTGTGGCATGAAGCAACCTGGATAGTTATCTCACGCGGAAGTGTCGTCAGGAGATAGGAGAAGACTTGTTGGTCTTGAGCATACTAGGTTTGGAAGTCAGGGTTCGGCGCTTTCGCCGTCGTCTTGCCATCAGACGAGGCCACATCGATTTGCATGGGCGGTGGCGATTGCTCGACGTCGAGGTACTTGGCCATCTGCGCTCCTCGGATGGCCGAGAGCACCGTCGCCCGCCATAGAGCCTGGTTGCCCTTCGTGAGCTTCTCGGTGGCGGCGTGTGCGAATGGCGAGGATGGGAAGGAACTTGAAGGCGCCATGGATGTGCTCGAGGATGGCTCTGGTTACCATGTAGAAACTATGATGGAAGCGTATGCAATCCTGTAGGGACGCGTGCGTGTTATATAGCTCAACAAGATACAAGGATCGGCAGGTAGTTGGTAGTCTTGGCCCATACTCCAAGCTATACATGAGATAAGATTATATCTACTCTAACTACCTGCCTAGATTACACAATACGCACGCAATACAACTGTGACATACATGTCACGTTACACAGCTATAAACCTATATATTAACACTTGCAACTAACGCAGTGGAGGCCGGTTCCTTTAAGGAGAGAAACTACTACATGGACACCAATTTCCAAACGAAGTATGCACGATAGAGGAATGGACGGTGATGTCCAGGTGTGCACTATGCACTGACGGCTTGATGAGATGCGTCGTCTGCAAATCGTCTACAGCCTATCGTGTGTATAGCATCTCTGTTAAGGAGTGGTGTAACGACCAGACCTGCTGTCTGCCCAACAAGGCAACAAGTTCCTGCAGGAGGCTGGCGTTCTTTATCTTATCAAGCATGACCTTGAAATCAATTATCACAAGAGAACCTTCATGCCTATCCATATGACTGTAGAGGAGGCACTGGAAGCAACTACAATTTTGGGATGCCCGATCAGCTCCTTGCCATGCAATTACCTTGGGCTACCATTTTCAATGCAGAAGCTCTCAAACTCAGTTCTGATGCCGGTATTCCAGAAGATCGACAGGAGATTGGCAGGCTGGCTGGCCACATATCTCTCCTGGGGTGGACGACTCACCATGATTGATGCTGTCATTTCTTCCATCCCAAACTATTATATGGCCTATATAAAATGGAACAGGAGCAACATCGCAAAGGTCGACAGACTACGAAGGAATTTCCTATGGCAGAAGAAGGCGGACAAACAGCGAGCTGACTGCTTGGTTTCTTGGGATCAAGTTGTCTCGACCAAGCAAAGCGGTGGCCTGGGGATCAGAGACTTAGAGGCTCACAATGACGCGATGCTATGCAAGTTCACCAATCGGATCCTCCAAAGTTCATCAGCCCCATGCTACCAATGGTTCCAGCAGAGATATTTGCGTACGAGCTTGCCTGACAAACTTAAGGCCACTGACACACCTTTATGGAGAGCTCTAGCCCAATATGTTCCATTGGTGCAGCAGTCTTCTTTCTGCCGGGTCGGAGATGGGAAGCTAATGACTTTTTGGCAAGATAAATGGTGTTATGCTGTCCGCCTCAATCAGCTCTTCCCCACACTCTTCTCTTTTGCCAAGGATAAACAATGCTCGGTGGCCTCGCAATATCTTGATCGCTGGATACTGCAACTTCATCCAAACCTCTCACGGAGTGCTGCTCTGGAGCTTCAATCTCTAAGTGAGCTGCTTGCCTCCATGCCCGCTCCCACAAGCCATTCTGACTCCCATATCCATATGTACACTAGAAAGCCTGCAATGGCTAGCAATTACTATGCCTTGCTTACATTCAGAGGGGTCCGTTGGGCGCCAGCGGACATAATCTGGAATAAAGTGATTCCCAACCAATGGAAGGTTTTTCTCTGGCTTGCCCACAGAGGGCGCCTGAACGTCAGAACAACAATGTTGCGTAAACAATGGAACAACATTCAGCATCCCTTTTGCGACTTGTGCCCAGTAGAAGAAACTGTTGATCACATCATCTTGCGATGTGCACCGGCTCATTACCTATGGCAGAGGCTTGGATTGCTCCAACAGGCCCGTTCATCCCCTTCCCTGGAATATTTTGTGTTCACAATGAAGGAGGTTACCAGCCACTGGACAGTTCTAATTGCTGCATGTGCTGCTCAATTATGGACAGTGCGCAACGCTCGGATTTTTGACAATAAGACCACACCAGCGGAAGCTCTTGGGACAACTATAGCTGAGATGCTACACCTGTGGTGTGCCCGATCGAACGATTTTTCGCTAAGAGCTTTCCTCACATGTAAAGCGGAGCTTCTTTCAACCTCCTAATAAGCTAGCTACGCTCTGTATCTCTTTCCTCCTCCCTCCAATGCAGCTTGCTAGCTTGCATTCAGTTTCTTTGTAATCTGACAATCCTCAGACCTCGGTCTGGTTTTGGAATATATAAGGTAGACTGCGGTCTGCCTTCTTATCCAAAAAAAATCTAAGTTAGTTGCTCTTGTAGTGAATCACTAGAGTCAAGAGCTCACGACTTGCAAAAACATACGCAACACTCAAGATATTGGTGGTTCAAACTGAAGCTCGTGAGCTTAGAATTATCTGACAGGGAAAACTAAAAAAATAATCCAACATAGAGTGTGTTTTCTGTAAGCACACACATACCATAGCATTTTATGGTTAGACCGCAGAATAATCATAGATACCTAAACACTGTGCCCACATTCTCTCATAACATTGAGATGCTTTCCTGTTGTCAGAATGAAGGCAGCGACATTATTTAGGAAACTACGGATGCCAACTTTCAGACTATACCTCTGCTGCCAATATTTGACATAATAATCTTGAGTGAGACTCTTGTATTGAAATAAAAAAGACGACAAAGAAGCTCGTTAACTAGAAGAAAATATGCCGACCATTCTAGGTTTAATATAGAGAACAATACACATTAAGTATGTCCAAAATTCAACATGTCAATAAATGCCTTCCACAAAGATTTGTTTTCAGCAACGAAGAATTCTCATAAGGGTCACCCATGACTCCTCATTTTTTTCTAGAGAAAAAGCGGTGGCCGAGCCCGAGAGGTCAATCCATGCCTAGAGATGGCGAAGCCCCCGGTCTAGCAGGGTCGGCGGAGAGACGCCGGGGCCTCCATGTCAGCCAACGTGTCGAAGCAGGTCGACGTGTTAAACATCGGCTTGAAGAAGAGGTGGCATGGAGATGCCGATGCAGGTCAAAATTTGTGACGCGGTCGATGCCAGCTTGACGAAGTGAATGAGTGGCGATGCCGGTGTGCCAGCCCCGTGCATTCCGTGGGGCAATGATGTTCTCTTGATGATTATTTGGCCCTCGCATTGCTGAACTCTTGGTCGGCTCGCCGAGGTGATGATCCGATGAGGTTGACCTCAGCTCGATAAAGCGATGATCTGTCTAGCGCAGGTCGGCAGCCATGGAGCAACGTTGCCGGGCTGGTTTGACACCAACGCGACGGTGAAGATTACCTTGAAAAAGGTTTTAAAATTTGTAGGCATGTGATTAAGGACAAAAACAATACTCTAGAGAAAATTTCCTTCAAAAAGGACGCCCGATAACCCGTTCATGAAAAAGATGAACTCGAGTCGGATTCGTTTTGGCGTAGGAAATAGATCCGAAATTTGATGTACTCGTCGGACGTTTCCTGGAGATTGAACAGTCGGGTCGAGCTGAAATTTTGAAGGTTGGCAGATATAGGAATTCTGCAGCCGATGAACAGTTGGATCTTCCGAAGGATGTCCGAGCTAACTGTTAGACTCCTCGCCCCAAACTATCCCAGATTCCCGTCCAGATTCGATAGGGCTCCGGTATATCGGAGATTGCCGAAGATTCCTCCATCGGAACGCGATGAAATTTTACAGGGTTGTTGTAGACTCAATTCCGCACAATTCCACTGAAGCGATTGTTAAAGTGACACTCGAGGAGGCATGGAAGGTGAAAACGACTTCGATGTCCAGAAAAAATTGTTGTCAATCCGTAGACAAGCCATCGATCCTTTGCGATCACACAGTGGGGCTCTCAATGAAAGTACCAATGTTGGTACAAAAACTGGCGGATCTCGGGTAGGGGGGCCTGAGCTGTGGATCTCGGATCAATGGGTAACATGAGACAAGGGGACAATATTTACCCAGGCCCGGGCCCTCTCAAAGAGGTAATACCCTACGTCCCGCTTTGATTGTATTGGTGACGATGTATCGAGTACAAGCTTGATCTACCTCAAGATTGTATGTTGTGTTCTAATGATCTAGAATATGAGATTTCATGATCCTCTATTGACTACCCTGGCCTCGGCTTATATAATGTACCGAAGGCCTAGGATAACAAGAGTCCTCATTGGATACGTCGGTGGAGTGGAGTCCTTGTCTTGATCGCCAAGTCTTGTGGGATCTTCCTCGTATATGTCATGGGCTGCCCGAAGAAGCCCATTTGTAAACTGCCATGGGGGTCCTCGACCCGACCCACCTGGTCGGGAGACGATGTGATGAGTACCCCCTAGTCCAGGACACCGTCACATGCCATCAATATGAACAGAGCACAGGAATACTTCGCAGCAAAGGAACGACTACGCGGGGAAATTTCTGACGTGTGGTGCAATGCAGAAATGGCAAGATGCTTCAGTGAACAAAATGGCCCAGAACACCTCAGATCTAATCCGATAAACCAGGGTTTGAAAAGCTAGATTCATCGAATAGGTTTTCAAGACCAATGACCGAAGAAGGAGAACAACTTGAATGAACCGAGGTGCGTTCAGACTTGAAGACCGGTTCAAGGGCTACTGACCGTGTCCTAGTTGGGGGGTCTCTCACTAGGTCGTCTCTCGACCTAGTGGGCTGGGCTGAGCACCCCCATGTCTTTTCACAAGTGGGCCACATCATAGCAGCCCATTGTGTATAAAGGAAAGGCTCCCGAAGAGTTGCCATATACTCCAAGATGTTGGAAGTCATCTACAACTCATTCTCTTGGTACGTAAGCGACTAGGATGTAACTCTAGACCCCCCGCACGTACCTATATGAACCGAGGAGTAGGGCTCATAGAACAGACACAACAATCTCGAGGTAGATCATCTCTACTTTGTACTCCACCCAAAAGCAATAAAACACAAGCATGCTGTTGGGGATATTACTACTGGATGTAAACCGGCCTTGCGTAGCCGGGTTAACTCCTTGAAGATTAGAATCCCATGAAGATGCAAAGATGATGGTGCTTTACGAAGGCCCAAGGCCCAAAGGTGGGTTAAAGCCTGTAAATGTAAACCGACCAAGTCATGTAACTTGTCTTGTAAGATAGGAAGGATAGAGACCGAACCGGACACGTTTATGATCCGGCTTCGAGACTCTGTAGCCCGGCGGGCGTCAACCTATGTATATAAAGGGACGACTCGGCAGCGGTTTAGGGACAGATAACAACTCGAGAGCCAGACAAAGCGGATTCGCTCCCTGGCCTTCGAAACCCTAGCAATACCAATCACAACTAGACGTAGGCTTTTACCTTTCTTGAAGGGGCCGAACTAGTATAAAATCCCCGTGTCCCCTTGTCCGGTTTAACCCTTTGAGCTAACCCGTAGCGATGGCTCCATGACTAAGTCCTTTCACAAGGACATCTGCCGTGACAAACCCATGAAAGTTAACGCCCACCGTGGGGCTATCGCACAATGGTTTTGAGTTCTTGAAGGGCAACTTTGATGGACTTAAGGGATACGTTGTGGGCCAGATGACGAAGAGTCGTCACGGCAAGCTCTACATCGACAATGCAGGATGGGGTCCCGAGGCCGATTCAGTCGAGTATGGGTACCGGGTCCCCTTCGGTGGGATTCACGTCTTCATCGGCAAGATCAGCGAACCGGCCCCTGAGCCGGACATCTGCACCGACTTCATCGAAACAGCTCGGCGTGCAAGTTCTTCGTCGGTTCAGCCTGTGGCAAAGCATGTTTTCATAGGTGTCATCCATAGAGCGAGATACGAGGACGAGCCGGTGTCCGATGGAGAGACCGTGGTCTGTTCTGACGACGAGTCTTCTGGAGAGACCGAATCGCTTTACCAGTTGCAGGATGGCCGGATTGATGGAGGATCCGAGGGCAATAGTATTCTGGATTCCCCTGATCTGCCAAACCGGGCCGCCATCTTCATGGCCGGCACACAATCAGCGCCTCATTCTTCAGCCGCCGCAGTAATACTCTCCGGTTCAACAACGGCCACACCGACAGGGGCAGGAAGCTCTGCGCCGCCTCCAGCCCAAGTCCTGTCTGATTTGTTCAACGCTTTGGCAACATTGATGGCCGCGGAGGTGGATGCAGCGGCCAGGGATCAGCACAATGCGGAGATTGCAAAGGTGAAAGATCAGATAGCTCAGGCTAAAGCGGACCTAGTGACAGAGAACGCTAGGATGGGTGTCGGGTGGTAGGTGCGACATATGCCAACGGGTGGCTTATCATTATGGGAGCCAGTAAGACGTCGCTGGTGCCTGGAAGCGGGATGAGGCGAAGACATGCATGCCGGCGAATCTTACCCAGCTTCGGGGCTCTCCATGGAGATAACACCCCTACTGCTGCTCTGCGGGGTCTCCGCATGATCACTAGATGAACGAGTGGCTACAAGATGCTCCTCGAGCTGTTTGGCGAGAAGAAGAAGAAGGGCACGGCTAGCTCTCCTCTCCTCTCTATGTGGTGTCTAAAACTAGCTCAGATCAACCCTTTGCATGGGTGCCCCAGGGGGTTTATATAGGCCCACCCCTCGGGGGTACAATGGTAATCCGGCTGGGCGTGGGCCCCAGCCGTCTGTGTCTACGCTCGCCGGCCTCTGCGTCGGCTGCTGGGGCCCACCGGCTGGTGGGTCCCGCCGGCTGCCGGCTCCTTGGTCGACAGGCAGGCCCCATTGTCCAGGGCCTTGTCGGTGGCTGGTCACTGTTGCCTCATCCTGGTGACGAGGGCTTCGCCGAGGTGGGCGTGGCTACAATGCCGCCGCCCAGCGGGCGATCGCTGTAGGCTCACCGCGTCTTGTCTCCTTAATGGGGCGTCTCCTTCGAGGGAGGAGGCAAGCCGGCAACGGGGAGCCGACCCTGTCTTGGGCCGACTGGGGGAGGCCTGGCCGCCTTCGGGTGTCTCTCTTCCTGAAGGGGCCCACCGCCCGTGGGCCGCGCTGACAGCCCATCGTGGGTGGCATCAGGGTCAACATGGCAACAGTGCCGTGCCGGACGGGCCATGGCCACCCCGTACGGCGTACTGTGCCAGGCGTGCTCCGGGATTTGGGGGTGGCAGGCTTTACTATAGCCCCGCCCCGCCACATCGCCGTTATGTGGATGCAGACTTCGAGGGTACGATCTTGACCGCTTTGTGGGAGCCGGCCTCTTGGAGTCGGCCTTTTCGTGGCCGGCTTCTTGGAGCTAGCCCTCCCGCGGCTTTCTTCATGAGGGCTAAAGCCGGGCCGCCTTCCAATAGTCGGCCTGGGAGACAGCTGGCAAGGGGAAGGCGGCCCCATGTCTTGGATTCTTGAGGGCCGGATCGACTCGTAATTTTTTCAGAAGGGCCAGGGGGAGCCGGCTAGGCTACCCGTGGTCATTTACTCCGACAGTAGTCCCCGAAGCTGATCGAGCTTCGAGGCTGACAAAGGGACGAGAAGCTTGGTCAGCTTCCTATCCTGAGGAGCCGGCTTTGCTTATGCGCGCCGTCTTCGGAAAGCTCCATTTCTTGTAGGCGGGAACGTGGGTCGGCTTGCAAGCTGACCGCGCGCCATCCCACGGGCCACGTGGCAAGGAAAACCTGCCAATGCACGCGCGCGATGGGACGCTGCCGCAGGCCCGGGCCCGCCACTCCTAGGCCTCGGCCCGAGCGCGGATCTTCTGCGGCCCACAACGGACCGCTCGCCTTCCCGCGGCGATTTTATTACGCCATCAGGGCGCAATAATCGCGGGACATGGGGGAGTGGGCGCAGTTGATCCCACGTTCCCCCACACCACGCCTCCTCGGCTCCGCCGCGCAGGTCTATAAGTAGGGGGAGGAGGGGGAGCGGCAGAGGCTCGCACGCTCTCCCTCGCTCTGCCCCTTCTCACCTTCCTTCTTCTTCCCTTCGCTGCCGCAGCGACCCATTGCCGCGCCGCTCCGCCGTCAGACCTCTCGGTTCCTTTGGTCCCGCCGTAGCGGGGTCGTGCGCGTCTCCGCCGCCGCATTGTCTTGTTCCTCACCGCGTCGCTCTCATGGTGTTGTCGAGCTCGTGGGATGGCTCCAACGTCCACGAGGACCACGTTGAGTTCCTCCACCAGACGCGGCGTCTGCCGGGCGATAACTACGTGCGGGTTCGTCAGGCGCCGACGAGGGAGATTTCGCCGGCACCGGAGGAGGGCGAGCAGGTAATCTTCCGCCCGCACTGCCTGCGCGGCTTCGGCCTCCCGGCGAGCGGATTCCTTCGTGCTTTTCTTGACTTTTACCACCTCCAGCCGCATCACCTCACGCCCAACGCGGTGATGCTGCTGTCGGCTTTCGTCACCTTGTGCGAGGGCTTTCTTGGGGTTCTCCCCACTCTCGAGCTCTGGGGAGAATTCTTCCAGAGCAAGCTCTGCACCATTGTCGTGGGCGTGCCCACCCCCTGCGGAGCCTTCATTGCCATGAGGCGAACGGGCGAGAACAATCCGTTCCCGCCCATCCCGCTGATCCAGTCGGTGAAGCTCTGGTAGAAGCCCTATTTTTACGTGAAGAACGTCGCCCAGCAAGGCGACTACGTCAACCTGCCGGCTTACGTAGCCGGCCTCGTGATGGCCGACTTCTGATTAATTGGTTTGCCCTTAGCAGAACCCTCTTCTTCCACCGACGGCCGGGGCCACAGGGGTAGAGCGCCAGCTCCTCCCCGACCGCACGGTGGACGACGTCGATGATCCGGATCCGGGAGCGGCCGCCATGGAAGATGCCATCATGGGGGAAGGCGACGAGGCAGGAGGCGCGGGGCTCGGGGCCGGCCTCGAGGACTGGGCGGACGATGACAAGGTTGAAGCCGCCCCGCACCGCCAGCCGGCGCCTGATCATCAAGGCGCGGGCCCGTCTGCCGCGCCGGCTGCCCGTGGCGGCGCGCAGAAACGCCGGGCCGCGTCGACCTTCTTCGGCAGCCGGCCGAAGAAATCCAAGGGTTCCACGGCGGCGACCAAGCGGGATGAGGCGGCCATGAAGGCGGCCCGCTTCCGCAAGGCGGTGAAACAGCCGCAGGCGATCTCGGCGTAAGTCGTCAAATGTCTTGTATTATTTTTTGTTGTCCTCTTTGATTGAAGCTCTTCTAAACCTTTGTTTGCTCGCTGGGCAGGGCACCGCTTTCCCTCGAGCGAGGTCCTGGCGGCTCCGTAGTCGGGCCGACTGGAGGGTCCTCAGACTCCCGCCGCGTGGATTGCCGTGCCGACCTTATGGAGGCCACAGAGCGGAACGCACGGGAGGCGCGGGAGGAGCGGGAGGCGGCGGAGCGAAGAACCGCCCAGGCGGCGAAGGAGCAGGCCGACGCGGCGGCCAAGGCCCGGGCGGAGGCGGCAGCCGCGGAGACGGAGGCGGAGGCCTCTCACAACCAGCCCCCGCTGCTCGTCGTTCCCCTCCGCGCTGTGGCCCCCGACATCCCCGTGCCCCCGTCGGAGGAGGTCGACCAAGCCCCGCCGGTGATGGAGAGGGGGGAGGACCACATGGTCTTCTTGGAGGAGGCACCGCAGATAGCGCCGAGTGGAACGGGCCAAAGCGGCCAACTAGCCGCGGCGCCAGAGCAGCCGGCCGGGAGCGAGCCGGAGGCAGGGGCCGGCCTCGAGGTGCAGCCGACATTTCGCCGGCGCGCAGGGGGAGCTACCTCCGTGCCGGAGTCGCACCAAGTTGCGGGCGCCAGCCAGACGACGGAGGCCCTGGAGGCGGCCAGCGCCAGTACGTCCGAGTGGACGCCCAGCGGGGGGACGGCCGAGCTGAACACGGTGGCCCAGGAGGTCCGGAACCGGCTTCAAGCCTAGGCCGCTTCGCTGCAGCGATATACCTAAGAGTTCCTCACGAAGCGGGTTGTCATCCGGGTGAGCCTTCTGGCCTTGGTTGTTTTGCTTTTTTGATTTCTTCCGTGGGGGCGCGTCAGCGCACCCACTGGGTGTAGTCCCCGAGTTCCGAGTCGGCTGCTGAGCAGGCGGCTTGGAACATACTAGGTCCTGACAGCTATCTTATTCTTGCATCCTGTCTGATCTTCCAGGAATACCATAACCTCCATGCTGCTGCCTTCAACTCCCAGGCTCAGGAGCTGGGCCGGAAAACCGAGGACCTGACCAGCAGCCGGAGTGCGTGCTTTGTTTCGTTCATCTCCTGTGGGGGCGCGTCAGCGCACCCACTGGGTGTAGTCCCCGAGATTCGGGCCGACTGCTGAGTAGTCGGGTCGGATCTTCTCTGACGACTTCTTCCTTATTGATTTTTTCCTTTGTCTTCATGTTATCAGGAGCCAATGCCGACTTGAGGGGGTAGCTCAGTGGGCCCAGGCTGCCCTTCGTGCCAAAGAAGCCGAGTACAACGCCTTGGTCCTGGAGCGTGACCGCCTGGCCAAGAGGTTGGCCGACCAGGAGGGGAGCCACAAGGCGGCCCTGAAGAAGGCGCAGGACAGCGAGGACGCCCTCAAAGCTGAGTTCGAGACCGAAGCGGCGGGCTGGGCTGAGGCAAAACAAGCGCTGAGCGAGGGCTTCGGCCGGATTGAGGATCTGATCGACGGTAAGCCGCCTTTCTTACTCCTTGCTTGCCCCTTGCCCCCTGATTTGTGTTCTGACTTGTGCTGCTTTTTGTTCTTTGTGCAGACTACTTCCCCAGCTACTCCGTCTCCGCCACCCAGACCATCGAGGCCCACCGCAAGGCGCGCCGGCAGGCGGGGGCTAAAATCGCGCTGGACGCGAGCCGGACGCTTGAGGAGCAACTCTTGGCGGTCCAAGCCCAGCTGCAGCCGGCTCACCGCATGCTCCGCCGCCTCCAGCGCGCCGGGGTGCAGGTGTTGGCCGCCCTCTGGCCAGGCGAAACGATTCCCCGCACCCCGAGTCGGACTGCCGACTGGCTGGAGGTTGCGGTTGGCCGCTTCGAGGCCTGGAAGGCATCGGCGGCCCGGCTTGGAGCTGGGCGGGCGCTGGAGTTCGTCCGAGCCTGGTATCCCGGGCTGAACCTGGACCAGCTGCGTACCTGGCGGCTGGAGGCCGACGAGGAGATGGAGGAGGTGCGGCCGGCTATCGCTCAGCGTGCCTCGACGATCGCCGAGTGCACTGACATCAGCGTCTTTGCTCCTGAAATAAATGACGACGGCGTTGCCCAGCCGGAGGAATGGTTTGGGCTGGACCCGGCAGCGGGTGAGGACTCGGCGGAGGAGATCGCTTCCAGCGATGAAGGTGAAGACGACGAAGGAGAGGAAGGCGAAGACGTCGAGCCGGCCGGTGAAGCGGCCAGCCAACCCCAGCCTGACCGTGCCTCCAGGAACGAGGCGCGTGCTAGCGCGCCCTCTGCGGGAGGTGGTGATCATGCCGAAGTTCGCCAGCCGGCCACTCCTCCAGCCAGCGCTGCCGTCTCTGCCGACCTGCCCGACTCGCCAGTCGCTCCCTTGGCTTAATCTGCCGTCCTTGCTTTTCCTGCTTGTTACTCTTTGAACAATTTTTGTTAAACTTGCGCAGTTCCACCCACTGGGGGTGTATTCAAACTATGTTGAATGCTGGCCTTTCGAAGGCCTTTTGTGTAAATATGATCGTGTGTGTGTTTGGCTTCCATTCGCGTATGCTTTTTATCTTTAGGCTGTTTCCTTTGCCGCCTTCCCCTAGCTGCTACTTTCCCAACCGGCAGCTGCTCTGCAGCCTGCGGCTAAGGAAGAACTTGGCTATATTCATTTTTTTTATTTTTTGGGGAAGGCAAGTACTCGAGCTTTCTTAGATTGAAGCGTGGTGAATGGAAGCCGGCCGGCCGACTACTCTGGTAGTCGGTCGGTGGTGGGAGAAAAACCGGCTTTTGTTATATTAGTCCGTTAGTCCCTAGCTGTTTGTCGTGTGGGCGTCCTTTCCTGCCTTTAACTCTTGCCAGCCGAACAGCCGGTTCTTCGAACTGCGGCTTTTGGCAAGAGAAGGCTTGGGTGCCGGCACACTACTTGTCTGACCGCGGGTAGGACTTCTAATATAACTCAAGGCGGCCAGTCCCCAGGCCGACTAGTCGAACCCGGTGCCGGACGAAAAAAGTGAAAGTAATGACATGATCATGAGCATGATACTCTTCATTTATAGATAAAAGATGGTAGTCCCTGAGCTCTCCTCGGGGGGCCTTTGTCTCGTACTTAGTACAAAAGTTAGCGTGATACATACTGCATTTCAACTGTAAAATCTTCGGAGGAGGTTGGCATTCCATGGTCGTTCCGACTCCTTGCCGGAGTCGTCTCTCTTTCGTCCCTTCGGCTTCTGTGCGTCGATCAGGTAGTAGGAGTCATTTCCCAGCGCTCTGCTGATGACGAAGGGGCCTTCCCAAGGGGCCGAGAGCTTGTGCTGGCTGGCTGTTCGCTGGATCAGCCGGAGCACGAGGTCGCCTTCTTGGAAAGATCTTGGTCTGACCTTCCGGCTGTGGTAGCGGCGCAAGCCCTGCTGGTAGATGGCGGACCGGCTGATGGCTAACAGCCGACCTTCTTCCAGCAGGTCGACGCCGTCTTCTCGTGCTTCCTTGGCCTCCGCCTCTGTGTACATGGTTACCCGAGGCGAGTCGAACTCGATGTCAGTTGGGATGACCTCCTTGGCACCATACACGAGGAAGAAAGGAGTGAAGCCGGTTGACTTGTTTGGGGTAGTGCGCGGACTCCAGAGGACGGCTGGCAGCTCGTCGAGCCAACAGCCGACCGAACGTTCCAGTGGTACAACCAGTCGGGGCTTGATGCCGGAAAGGATGAGGCCATTGGCTCGCTCGACTTGGCCGTTTGACTGCGGGTGGGCAACGGACGCTAAGTCCAACCGGATGCCCTGCGTCGCGCAGAAACGTGCCAAAGCTCCCTTGGCGAAATTCGTGCCGTTGTCGGTGATGATGCTATGTGGTATGCCGTAGCGAGTTGTTATATCTGCGATGAATGTCACGGCAGTCGGCCCATTCAGCTTCTTGATCTGCTTTGCCTCAATCCATTTGGTGAATTTGTCCACGACGACAAGCAGATGTGTCATGCCGCCGCGCGCCGTCTTGAATGGGCCCACCATGTCCAGTCCCCAAACGGCGAAGGGCCAAGTGAGGGGAATGGTCTTGAGTGCCGAAGCCGGCATGTGTTGCTTGGAGCTGAAGAGTTGGCACCCTTTGCAATGTTTAACTAACTCCTTGGCGTCATCCAAAGCAGTCGGCCAAAAGAACCCATGGCGGAAAGCTTTGGCGACGAGTGATGTTGAGGCCGCATGGTGGCCGCATTCTCCTTGGTGGATGTCTCTGAGGATTGCGATGCCCTTCTCTTGCTCGACGCATCGCTGGAAGACTCCAGTGACACTGCGCCTGACGAGCTCTCTGTTGACGATTGTGTATGCTCCGGCTCGGCGTTGGACTTGTCTTGCCTCTGTTTCGTCAGCTGGCAGATGTTGGTTTATTAGGAAGTTGAGGATGGACTAAGCCCATGATGGAGCTGCGACTTCTTCTATTGCCAACATGGCTACTTCGACCAGGGCGGGCGGGCTGGGTGGTGAAATGCTGGAGTCAGCCGCCACCTGTTGTGTTGGTGCAGTCCCCGGGCCGACTACCGCAGTCCCCGAGCCGGGTGTGGCAGTCCCCGGGTCGGGCGTAACTACGGAAGTCCCTGAGCCGCCTACTGACGTCCCCGGGCCGACTATCGAAGTCCCCGGGTCACCTGCTTGGTTCTTTGAGCCGGACCTGGCCGCGTCGGGGTCAGGCGGCACGAAGATGGAATTGGACTCTAGAGACGGCTTGACAGACGGCTTGAGGAGGCGTTGCAGAGAGACACCGGTTGGTATTGCCTACCGAGTGGAGCCTATTCGAGCCAGGGTATCAGCTGGCTCGTTGTCGGCTCGCGGTACGTGGAGGAACTCACATCCTTCAAAGTACCCGCTGATCTGCTGAACGAGGAAGCGGTAGCTTGCCATATTTGCGTCCTTGGCGTCCCAGTCACCGGATGATTGCTGGACTACCAAGTCCGAGTCGCCGTAACATAGGATCCGGCGTATGCCGAGCTCTTTGGCAAGCCGGAGCCCGTGTATGAGCGCCTCGTACTCGGCCACGTTGTTGGAGGCGGCAAAGTGAATTTGCAGCGTGTATCTGAGCTTGTCGCCTTTGGGAGAGGTGAGGATGACGCCGGCTCCCAAGCCGGTGCGCATCTTGGACCCGTCAAAGTGCATGCGCCAATGAGTGGAGTCGGGAGCTGGCGGTAGGTACTGGGTCTCGGCCCAGTCGACGAGGAAGTCGGCCAATGCTTGGGACTTGATGGCGGTGCGAGGCTGGTAGAAGATCATGTAGGGGGCCAGCTCGATGGCCCATTTCGCCACCCGGCCGGATGCATCCCGGCTGCCTATGATCTCGGCAAGCAGGGCGGTGCATACGACCGTGATGGGGTGCTCTTGGAAGTAGGGCTTCAGCTTCTTGGCGGTGAAGTACACGCCATAGCACATCTTCTGGTAGTGCGGGTAGTTCTGCTTCGAGGTAGACAGCACCTCGCTCAAATAGTACACCGGCCTCTGGACCGGCTGGGCTCGGCTCTCTTCTGGGCACTGGACTACGATGACGGTGCTGACCACCCAGCTGGTTGCAGCAATGTAGAGGAGCATGGGCTCTTTCTTAGTCGGCGCCGCCAGGACAGGCGGCGTGGCCAGCATCTTCTTCAGCTCGTGAAAAGCTTGGTCGGCTTGGTCGTTCCACTCGAAGTGAGTGGTCTTCTTCATGAGGCGGTAGAGGGGGAGAGCTTTCTCTCCGAGCCGGCTGATGAAGCGGTTCAGGGAGGCCAAGCACCCGGTGAACTTCTGGAAGTCTCGAAGTTTGGTGGGAATCGCCATTCTCTCAATGGCCTTGATGTTTACTGGGTTGCATTCGATGCCGCGTTTGGAGACCAGGAAGCCTAGGAGCTGGCCGGCTGGCACTCCGAACACGTATTTCTTGGGGTTGAGCTTGATCTGGAACCGGCGCAGGTTCTCAAATGTTTCCTTAAGGTCCTCCAGCAAGGTGTCGCACTTCTCCGTCTTCACCATAATGTCGTCTACGTAGATGTGGGCATTTCTACCGACCTACTTGAGGAGGCACTTCTGCATGCAACGCTGAAAAGTGGCACCGGCATTTCTTAAGCCGAATGTCATAGTCAGGTAGCAGAAGCTCCGAATGGCATGATGAAGGCGGTCTTCAGGCGGTCAGCCGGATCTAGCTTTATCTGGTGGTATCCTGAGTAAGCATACAAGAAACTCAACAGCTCGCATCCGGCCGTGGAGTCTATCACTTGATCAATCCTTGGCAGGGCAAAGGGATCTTTGGGGCAGGCCTTGTTGAGGCTCGTGTAGTCTATGCACATGCGCCACTTGTTGTTCTTCTTTAGCACGAGGACCGGGTTGGCGAGCCACTCTGGAAAGAAAACCTCCATAATGAAGCCGACTGCCAGAAGCCGGGCTATCTCCTCTCCCACAATCCTTCTTTTCTCCTCCGACAGTCGGCGGAGGGGTTGTTTGACTGGTTTTGCGCCTTCTCGGACGTGTAGCTTGTGCTTGGCGAATTCCTTCGGAACACCCGGCATGTCCTTAGGGGACCATGCAAAGATATCCCGATTCTCACAGAGGAAGTCGGCGAGCTCGCCTTCCTATTTGCTGTTTAGGTTTGCCCCGATGACGACAAACCTTTCTGGGTGCTCGGGGTCAAGAGGTATCTTCTTCGTCTCCTTGGCCGGCTGGAAAGATCCTTGGGCATCACACTCCTTGGGATCGGGGGACAGGGCCGGCTGTTTGCCGGCCATGGCCACGACTCGGTCCAACATCTTCTTTTCTTCGGCAATCACAAGGGACTCGGCCAGCCGGCTGCTGGCTGCAGTGCACTCGGAAGATTTCTTGTAATCGCCGGCTACGGTGAGGATGCCCTTGGCGCTCGGCATCTTCATTTTGAGGTAAGCATAGTGGGGAACAGCCATGAACCTGGCCAAGGCAGGACGGCCAAGCAATGCATGGTAGGGGCTCTCCAGGTCCACCACTTCAAACCAGATCGCTTCTCGGCGAAAATGATCCTTGTCCCCAAAGAGAACATCAATCTTGATCTTGCCAATGGGGGCGCAGGACAGGCCAGGTACAATGCCATGGAACACAGTCCGAGTAGGCATGAGTTGCTTCGTCTTGACGTTCAGCTTCTCCAGGGTGTCACGGTACAGGATGTTGATGCTGCTCCCGCCGTCTATCAGCACGCGGGAGAAACGGGCGGCACGTCTGTCCGTTGCAAGGGTGGCATCCAAAACCAATGCATAGGAGCCGGGAGATGGCATCACCTCTGGGTGGTCGGCCCGGCTCCAGCTGATAGGCTTTTCTGACCGGTGCATGTGCTCGGCGGGGTTGGTAGCAACCACGTTGACTTCTTGGTGCTCTCGGCGTCTGCTACACCGGCCTTCAGGCTGGCTTGTAAAGACGACGTAGGCGGCATGCTCGTCGGGGAACTCATCGTGCACAGCTCCGACTGCTGGCCGAGCGGTCGGCAGCTGCAGAGCCGGAGGCGCCAGACTAGCAGGCGGAGGCGGCGCGAGCCCTTCGCCTTTGGAGATTCGGTTGAGCCAGTGGCACTTCCGGGTTGTGTGGTTGGACGGCTTCGCGCCACTGTGGAACTTGCATGGGGCGTCGAGAGTTTGCTCGTAGGAGAAGGCCGGCTGCCAAGCCGGCCTGCCGCCCTTCTGCTTCTTGGGTGCGGGCCGCCCTTCGGGCTGCTTGTCCTCGATTGTGGCCACCTGCCGGCTGGTGGAGAGCGGCACGGGGCCCTTGCGCTTGTGGTCGTTCTGGTACGGGCGTCGGCCGGAGTCCCCAACCGGCGTCTTGGGCACCGGGTTGATTACCTTCCTGGACGCGTCTACCCGGAGTTCAGTCTTCATTGAGGAGTCGGCGGTGGCGTACTTGTCCGCTATGACCAGAAGCTCGTCGAGGGTAGTCGGCTCGTCGCAGAGGAGCTTGTGCTTAAGGAGGGTGCCTTCTCGGCATCCGGTGGTGAAGTACTCTATGGCTTGCACCTCGTGCACCCCTTCGCAAGAGTTGCGGAGCTCGGCCCAACACGTGAGGTAGTCGCGAGTGGATTCGGCGGGGCCTTTTACGCACAAGGAGAGCTGTCTGGGCTTGGGGGCCCGCTTGTAGGTGCTGGTGAAGTTGCGGACGAAGGCCTCTGTGAAGTCTAGCCAGCTGTTGATGCTGTAGGCCTGAGGCTATTGAGCCAGGTCCGCGCCGTGCCTTGGAGCATGAGGGGCACGTACTTCACGGCAACGCGCCTGTTGCCGTTTGCTATGCGAACCGCTGTGGAGTAGTCGATCAACCAATCTTCCGGCTTCACGAAGCTGTTGTACTTGGGCGTGTCTCTTGGGAGCGAGAACCCTTTGGGGAAAGGCTCGTCGCGGATGCGGGGGCCGAAGCAAGGCGGGTCGACATCATCTTCTTCTTCTAGCGCCAGGGATCGCGCTAGGCGGTCGATCCGATGGCGGGCGTCGTTCTCGCTGACTCCTTCACGGAGACCTAGTCGGCCGCTGAGAGTCAGATGCGCGACAGGCGGCGGGGTGGGATATCTCTCCCCACGAGGCGGAGGCGGAGGCGGGTTGCCCCGCCGCTCCATGGCCCGGGGACGGCCTTCTGCGTCTCGCTCGATGGAGATCCGGGTTCGGCTTCGGCTGGCAGCTGGCTCCTTCTCGTGTCGCGTGCGGGTTTTACCCGCAGTCGGTGTCCGGGACGTCGCGCCGTGCTCTTGGCGCAGGGGAGGGCTTTCCGCGCGGGCGTCGGCTTCGTGCCGCTGTGCGGCTGCATCGATTAGTTGCTGGATGCGCCTGGTCATGTGGGGGAGTTCTTCGGCCCCCAGTCCGTCTAGCTCGTCTACGGCCGCCTGGGCGGTGCGCAGGTTCTCGAGTGGAGTGGCGTAGACTGGGCGGTCGACTCCTAGCGTGTCGGCGAGGGCAGCGCCGCGCTGTCTGACAATGCCGGCTCGGCTTTGCCCGCCTGGGGTCGGCGTGCCAAAGGCGGCGTGGTCGGCTTCGCGCTGGTGGGCCTCGGTGAGGCATCTCATGGTGGCCAACTTCTGGCCCTCCGCGAGGAGGGCGAGGCAGCGAGCTTCCAGTGCTTCGGCGTCGGCATCGGCCGGGAGGGGGATGGACAAGTCGTGGACCACTGCATGCGGGGCGTCGGGGACGTTCTCGCCAGAAGCGCCGCCGTGACCGATGACCATCACCTCGGTGGTGGCGCCGTCGCAGCCATCGGCCCGGGGAAGAGGGTCGTTGTAGATCGCGACGTCGGTGGGGAAAGCATCGAGCGAGGCCGTGTCGGAGTCGACAGGCATCGGATCGGTGGAGCCAACAGACTCCAAGTCCATAGCAAGCTCGCCGGAGACGTGGAGCTGGCCGAAGAGGTTGACGAGGTGGTCGGTGCCTGTGTCAGAGGCGAGCTCGTCGGAGATGAGGGTCTCGTCAAGGAGGTCTGCGAGGCCGCTCGCTGCGCAGACGTTGGCGACGCCTTGCAGCGCGTCGTGGCAAGCGCCATCGGGCATGCCGGGCTGGCTACGCTCGCTGGGGAGGAAGAGGGTTCCCGTCCAGAACAGTCTCCGGACGACGGTGCACCTGGCCCCACGGTGGGCGCCAAATGTTGGGTGGTACGTGCGACATATGCCAACGGGTGGCTTATCATTGTGGGAGCCAGTAAGACGTCGCCGGTGCTTGGAAGCGGGATGAGGCGAAGACATGCACGCCGGCGAATCTTACCCAGCTTCGGGGCTCTCCGTGGAGATAACACCCCTACTGCTGCTCTGCGGGGTCTCCGCATGATCACTAGATGAACGAGTGGCTACAAGATGCTCCTCGAGATATTTGGTGAGAAGAAGAAGGGCACGACTAGCTCTCCTCTCCTCTCTATGTGGTGTCTAAAACTAGCTTAGATCAACCCTTTGCATGGGTGCCCCGGGGGGTTTATATAGGCCCACCCCCCAGGGGTACAATGGTAATCCGGCTGGGCGTGGGCCCCAGCCGTCTGTGTCTACGCTCGCCGGCCTCTGCGCCGGCTGCTGGGGCCCGCCGGTTGGTGGGTCCCGCCGGCTGCCGGCTCCTTGGTCGACAGGCAGGCCCCACTGTCCAGGGCCTTGTCGGTGCCTGGTCACTGTTGCCTCATCCTGGTGACGAGGGCTTCGCCAAGGTGGGCGTGGCTACAGTGCCGCCGCCCGGCGGGCGATCGCTGTAGCCTCACCACATTTTGTCTCCTTAATGGGGCGTCTCCTTCGAGGGAGGAGGCAAGCCGGCAGCGGGGAGCCGGCCCTGTCTTGGGCCGACTGGGGGAGGCCTGGCCGCCTTCGGGTGTCTCTCTTCCTGAAGGGGCCCACCGCTGGTGGGCCGCGCTGACAGTCCATCGTGGGTGGCATCAGGGTCAACATGGCAACAGTGCCGTGCCGGACGGGCCATGGCCACCCCGTACGGCGCACTGTGCCAGGCGTGCTCCGGGATTTGGGGGTGGCGGGCTTTACTGTAGCCACGCCCCGCCACATCGCCGTTATGTGGATGCAGACTTCGAGGGTACGATCTTGGCCGCTTTGTGGGAGCCGGCCTCTTGGAGTCGGCCTTTTCGTGGCCGGCTTCTTGGAGCCGGCCCTCCCGCGGCTTTCTTCATGAGGGCTAAAGCCGGGCCGCCTTCCGATAGTCGGCCTGGGAGACAGCCGGCAAGGGGAAGGCGGCCCCACATCTTGGATTCTTGAGGGCCGATCCGGCTCGTAATTTTTTCAGAAGGGCCAGGGGGAGCCGGCTAGGCTACCCGTGGTCATTTACTCCGACAATGGGTACAGAACAGGCTGAATTGGAAGCACAGGCCTACTGGATTAGGCTGGATCAGAATGCTTCAGAGGAAGTCATGAGAACAAGGTACTGATCGCGTCTCCCGTCGGTTTATGAGCCACAAAATCTCTTCAACACACCAGGAGCAGGGGCTTGTAACCAACCCATACTAAACCGGGTGGAGGCACCGGGAACAAGAGCGCCGGTTCAACCGCGCTCGATGGACCCACCTCGCTAGAACACCGTTGTGCCACAGTATGTACCAACACCTCCCGGGCATTATTCCAACCCGTTGGACAATATTGTGGCCGTCGCTTCATGCCTGGCAGCCCTCCCAACCGAGGGCGAGTCACCAGTTGCGGTTGAAGCACGTTGGGCCAGGGATCTCCTTCAAACAGTGCTAAATCAACAGCAAGCATATTCAAACAGTCGTGAAAGAATTCATTCCACTCCCCGTCCAAGCCGGAGCTATAGCAGACACGTTGAGGACGAACCGGCTGTGTCCAGCAGTGCGTGTCGCCGAAATTCACCACGAGGAAACAACCTGGCAGTGGGAGGTGCTAATGCGCAGGATGTTGTGGACCATGGTCGCGCACGTCGGGAGGCCGAGTTAGCAGCTCGACACGGAGCATGACAACATACTCCGGTTCACCCTACTGCTTCAGTAGATCCAGGTGTGGTGTTCAGTTCCTTAGGGGTGCCGTGTCTCACCCCCGCTTTGCGTAGTGTGAGATTGCCCAAGGACTTCAAGGGACCTCGTAAGGTACCAAATTACACCGCCGATTTGCAACCAGAGGCGTGGGTGGAAAGCTATGAGATGGCAATGGAGATGTTAGATGTGGATGAGGTAGTGTGTGCTAAATATTTCACCATGATGTTGGAAGGAACAACTCGTACTTGGTTGAAGAGCTTACCAACTAACTCTGTCGGATTATGGGCTGAATTGAAGCACAGGTTTATCCAGAACTTCAAAGATACTTGTAAGCAGCCAATGTCAATCGTGGATCTAGCCGCTTGTGTCCAAGAGGAAGGGGAGTCCACAACCCATTGGGTCAAACGGGTCTCAGCAATTTTGCCCATCAGATCGTATCAATGCAGACACCGCAGTGTTAACATTAGAGGGCAATTGCCGTTTCCTGCCGCTCATACAGAAATTAGGAAGGCTCAAACATCACTGCAATGATATGTCAACGCTCATGGACGCTTTGGTTAAGTACGCCGATTCAGATAATACCAAGGACCCGGATTCAGAGGAGGACAAACCGGGGAAAGGGAAGAAGAATGACAACACCAAGGGTCAGCAGCATAATCTAGTAGGCCATGGGAACAACGGTAAGCGCAAGGCCGACAGCATCTTGGACTTTGTTGCTAACAACAATGCTCAGGAGAATGGCCAGCGCCGTAAGGGCAAGCAGCCCCAGAGGGGTGGAGGTTCAGGCCCCAATTTGGAGCGCCTGTTAAATCAGCCCTGTCCAAAGCATGGATCAAAGGAGAAGCCAGCATCACATCTTTGGAAGGACTGTTATATCATGCGGGATTTCAAGAACTCCAATATGTTCCAGTATGATAACGGCTCGCTCGGCGGTTCAGGAGGTGGTTTCCACGGGTCGGATTACGGAGGTGGTGGTTCCGGTTTAGGGTTTCAAGGCAACCAAACCGGACACATCAATCAAGGGCACCAAGGCAACCAGGGAGGCTACAACCGTCAGGGGAATTAGCAGCAACAGCAGCAGTCGGGTTACCAGAGCAATCCCAAGCAGCTAAATAGCGGGCAATATCATGTTTTCACTACTAGTTTGTGTAAGCTTGACCAGAAGCTTCACAAAAGGGTGGTAAACTCTGTTGAACCGGCAGTGCCTCAGTATTTACGCTGGTCTGAGCAACCCATTTTATGGAGTAGAGAGGATCACCCACCCCGGGTTGATAATCCGGGTCACTTGGCCCTGGTGGTAGCCCCGCAAGTTGGGGGTTACAAGTTTACTAAAGTGCTCATGGATGGGGGAAGCAGTATCAACATTCTATATTATGACACATTCCACCGTATGGGGTTGACAGATAAGAATCTTAAACCGTCAAATACGGTCTCTCATGGGGTGGTGCCTGGTAAGTCTGCATATCCTGTTGGCAAGATAGCCTTAGTGGTAGCTTTTAGAGATGATTATGATTCAAGGTCAGAAACATTGATGTTTGAGGTGGTAAAGATCAAAAGTCCGTACCACGCCTTGTTTGGACGGCCGACTTATGCTAAATTCATGGCGAGGCCATGCTATGTTATCTGCAGCTTAAAATGCCAGGTCATAAGGGGACTATCACAGTACATGGAAGCAGAAAGATCGCTTTGGAATGTGAGGAAGGTGATGCGGCTTATGCTGAGTCGGTTTGTGCCACAAAAGAACTGAAATTCTATAAGGAGCAAGTTGATCCGGCAGATATGACCTCTTTGAAAAAGCCGACTACAGAACATGATCCGGCGTTGAAGTTCAAATCGGCTACAGATACTAAGATGGTTGACTTTGTTCCTGGCGATTCATCCAAACAGTTCAGCATCAGCGCTAACCTGGATCCCAAATAGGAAAGCGCGCTCATCGAGTTCATCCGTGAGAATCGGGACATCTTTGCATGGAAACCTTCTGACATGGCAGTTTCTCCACCGCTACAATGAAGAAAGGCGTAAGGCTATCGGTGAAGAGGTAGCCCGTCTGTTGGCCACAGGGTTTATTGTAGAGGTCTTTCATCAAGAGTGGTTGGCTAATCCGGTGCTGGTTCTTAAGAAAAATGACACTTGGCGTATGTGTGTGGATTACACAGATTTAAACAAAGCTTGCCCTGCAGACCCCTTTGCTCTTCCTCGCATTGATCAGATAATTGATGCGATGGCAGGTTGTGACCGTTTGTGTTTTCTGGATGCTTATTCTGGTTATCACCAGATCAAGATGGCAGTTAAGGACCAGGAGAAGACAACTTTCATAACTCCCTTTGGAGCCTTCTACTATGTTTCCATGCCTTTTGGACGCAAGAGTGCCCAGGCAACTTACCAACGATGTGTTCAGAATTGCCTTCATAAGAAAATTGGGCGCAGTGTTCATGCATATGTGGATGATATTGTGGTAAAGTCCAGAAAGGAGGAGACATTGATAGATGATTTGAGAGAAACCTTTGACAATCTCCGGGTTTACAAGATGATGCTCAATCCGGAGAAGTGTGTCTTTGGTGTCCCGGCAGGCAAGCTCTTGAGTTTTCTGGTGTCAAATAGAGGCATTGAGGCTAATCCGGAAAAGATTGCAGCAATTACATCCTTGGCTAAACCGGCGTGTATCAATGATGTTCAACGTCTGGCTGGCCGGATTACAGCCTTGAGCCGGTTTATCAGTCGCCTTGGAGAGAAGGCCATCCCTTTATATCAGATGCTCAAGAAAACAGATAGCTTTGTCTGGAGCGAGGCAGCTGATAAAGCGTTCGAGGATCTGAAGAGGCAGGTAGCTGAACCGCCCGTGCTTGCAGCGCCGATCGATAAAGAGCCATTATTCCTATATGTGGCTGCTAATGCTCGGGCTGTTATTGTGGTAGAGCGCAAGGAGCTTGGCAAGGAATATCCGGTTCAATGGCCGGTTTATTATATCAGTGAGGTGGTCATTGAGTCAAAGCAGAGGTATCCGCATTGGCAGAAGCTGGTGTATGGAGTGTTTATGGCAAGCCGGAAGCTTAAACATTATTTTCAGGGCCATCCCATCACAGTGGTCAGTTCAGCTCCTCTGGGCGATATCATTCAAAACAGAGAAGCAACTGGCCGGATTGCCAAGTGGGCTATTGAGCTTGGACCTCATGGGCTCAAATATATACCCCGCACAGTGATCAAATCCCAGGCACTCATGGACTTCATCAATGATTGGACGGAGTTACAGACACCTGAAGAGAAACCAGATAATACATATTGGACTATTAATTTTGATGGGTCCAGACAGTTGGAGGGCTCGGGGGCTGGAGTCATACTAACTTCCCCACGAGGTGACAAGTTTTGTTATGTCCTCCGTTTAATGTTCCCTTGTACTAACAATGCAGCTGAATATGAGGCTTTGCTCCACGGTCTTCGGATGGCTAAGGAGATGAATTTAAGCCGGGTTAAGTGCTTCGGCTATTCAGATCTAGTGGCTCAACATGTGTCTGGCACTTGGGATTCTAAGGACCCACTCATGGCTGCATATCGGCGAGAGGTGGATACAGTGGCTGGTCACTTTAACGGTTATCAGGTGGACACTTTAAGTCGTCTTGGTTCCCAGCGTAAACCGGTCCCACCAAATGTCTTTCTTGATGTATTGCATAATCCGTCAGTCAAGGTGCCAGCCGAAGAAGATTTGGCCATTCCTGATCCGGAGGCTCAATTGGTGGCAGCTTTGCATGCCATACTGGATTGGACAATCCCATATCTGGCTTACATGAACCGGGGCGAGTTACTAGATGATGAAACGTTGGCTCGACAGATAATCCGGTGTTCCAAATTCATGACCATACTCAACGGGGAGTTACATCGCTATAGTGTTTCAGGAGCAATTCAGTGTTGTGTTTCTCCTCAAGAGGGTTGTGAGATTTTGCGAGAAATCCATGAAGGGATTGCGGTCACCACGCCGGTTCAAAGTCTTTGGTTGCTAAAGCTTTTCGCCACGGTTTTTACTGGTTGACAGCGCATGCTGATGCGGAGGAATTAGTCAAGAGATGTGACAGTTGTCAAAAATTCGCCTGCTGTGCCCACATTCCGGCCCAAGAGTTGAGGATGATTCCAATAACTTGGCCGTTTGCGACTTGGGGGCTTGATATGGTTGGACCCTTCAAGCGATCCAAGGACAAAAAGACCCACATGTTAGTAGTAGTTGATAAATTCACCAAATGGGTGGAAGCAGAGCCAGCCAGCAAGTGTGATGCAGCCACGGTGGTTCAATTCATCAAAAAGGTGATATTCCGGTTTGGTTTTCCACACAGCATTATAACGGATAATGGTACTAACCTGTCAAAGGGGGATATGGAAGACTTTTGTCAACGTGAGCACATCCGGCTCGATCTAGCGTTGGTGGCTCACCCCCAGTCTAATGGTCAAGCAGAGAGGGCAAATCAAGAAATTCTACAGGGTATCAAACCCAGGCTTATGGTTCCCTTAAAGCAGACACCGGGTTGTTGGGTTGAGGAGCTACCTTCTGTGTTGTGGAGTATCAACACCACACCCAATAGGTCTACGGGTTACACACCTTTCTTCATGGTCTATGGAGCGGAGGCCGTTCTTCCTAGTGACATCCGTCACGACTCGCCCCGTGTGACAGCTTATGTTGAAGCTGATAATGAGAAGGCACGTCAGGATTCTCTGGACCTGTTGGATGAAGAGCGTGATCTTGCAGTAGCACGATCGGCGATTTATCAACAAGGTCTCCGACGCTATCACAGCCGCCGGGTTAAAACCAGAACCTTTCAAGAAGGCAATTTGGTGCTCCGGCTCATCCATGATCAGACTAATATGCACAAATTATCCCCACCTTGGGAAAGACCCTTTGTGGTCAGTAAAAATATGCACAACGGGTCGTACTACCTCATTGATGTTCGAGAGCACAAAGACTCACGTTAGTCGGAGGAGGAGACCAAGCGGCCATGGAACATAGCTCTCCTTCGGCTTTACTATACTTGAAGCCACAGGCTCATCATCTGTACATATTTATGACAGTGTATATATCATATAATAAACCGGAGCCTCCGTTATAAGCGGGGTATCTGTTCTTTTTACATCCTCTCTGTGTTATACGAGTTTACTGACAAAGCGGAGTTTTTATTAATCCGGTCTTAGCAGTTGCACGGATATAAAGAAAATCACTAGGGGGCTTTGTCATATTTGAACTACAGCTACACCTCTTGATCGGTTTTGAAACCACAAAGGGATATCACTAGGGGGCTTGGTTGTCATCACACCATAGCTACACCTCTTGATAGGCATTTAAGCCATAAAAGAAAAATATGTGGAGCCAAAGAGAGTGTTGCACAAAGCACAGACTCAAACATGGGCACACACTGAGCACAACTCACAAAGTTACCTGGGGGCTCTTTTTGCAAAGCAACAAAGAGTTTGAAAGGACCCTTGTAATTGGCTATCAAGCCATGGCTTGGAAGCCTGGTGTATTCACCTAAAACCCTGGGTTAACCTGCCTTCATCAAGTAAGCCACTCCTGTCTAGGTAATCCTGGTATGACCCACCGAACGTTTGACATGTCAATCTTTTATAGACCCTGAACTTGTCAAAGTTAAAACGATGATTGGTTAATTGGAGGCCCATCTTATAAGGCTTTGTTAAATGGTTTAACTCAGAGGCCTGGCAGCCCATCAAAAGCCTCGATTTTGAGCCTGGCAGCTCGTAAAAGCCTTGCATATTTTCCTTTTTTGAGTTTTATTTGTTGAAGTTCATAAGTATTTTTTGATAAACCGGTGTCCTTGACCCGGCTTGCTTTTCAACTACAAGTTGTTGGCACATGATCGATTATAAACCGGTGTTTATTGACCCGGTCTGGTTTGACTAAATCACCAGTGTCATAAAGAAAACCCGGTAGTTATCCCGGTCCGGTTTAGTATATAGACCGGCATCACAAAGATGGGGTTATCAACGTTCCGGATTGGTATTAACACCTTTGCCGTATACACCGTTGGTGAACCAATGAGGTATGTTATGTATATTTATTTTTGTACAAACACTTCGATTATTTCATCTATGTATTGTCCACTTCCTGGACATTATGACCCGTCTAGCGGTAGACCGCTAGATACTTTTAAGTTGTTGTACCCAGGAACACAATTCATCATGGGTTATGCATAAATATATCCCAAAAGGTGGCACAAGTTGTCATGAGGCATTACAAAACATGCTCGATGGCATGGCAAATAACGAAGTTTTGGCTATCCTATTACAAGAAGCTTTCAAAGCGGCTCCAATGGCATAATTGTTTTGCACAAGATCGGCACATAGTAGCCAGTAAACCGGCGACTGGTTTAGGACGCTTCATCTGGACGGTTTGATCGTTGAGGGTCAGTTGGTGTGGGAACTTCTTCATCCCTCCCCAGACGCTGGAAATGAACCGTCGACCAATCGATTCCAGTTAAAGCTTGAAATACTGCTTCCTCATGGATAAGATTGGAGGGGTTAATATCAGGAGCATAGGTGTGCTTACAAATCGGAGGCACAAGTTCTTCAACTTCATGGATGTCGGCTGACTGTCTTTTCCCTTCAGCGTCATAAACCGGTTGAAAATGGGACAAGTCTATATCATCGGCCAGTTTGCTGGCTACTGGCCGCATCTGTTTGGTCAGCCGCCAGAGGTCATCGTTGTCAAAGTTTGAACCGTCTTCCTTTACACCTGGATATCCTTTAATGATATCATCTGCTTCAAGGTCTGGAATCCAGGCTTTGGCTCGAATAAGTGCGGTTAAAGCTCCTGACCTGGCAGCTGCCTTCTTCAATTCGGCAATACGAGCTGGTAACATGGCCAACTTCTCAAGTGTTTCTTTAATTAAAGTTGGGGCCGGTTTGTTGTAAGCTGCCGTACAAATAGCCCGCTGAGACCCAGAGTACAGTTGTTCAACCAATGTATATGCCGCTTTGAGCTTCATGCGCATGTCTGTACCAAGATGAGCGATCCGAGTACCTGCCAAAGATTTTTATCAATGTGCTGGTCAGTGATAAGGTTCATTGACTTGCGCAAAACACATAAGCAGACACTTACCAAAGATAGCAGAAGTCATAGCATTGATTTGCCGTTTCAAACCGGCTAGTTCATCTACAACTGTTTTCAGGGCTGCCTCGGCGTCTTTAGCTCTTTTGGTTAAACCGGATTTTTCGGTTTCCCAGTTAGCCCGATCCTTGTTGAAAGATTCCTTCAGCCTCTCCATTACGGCCAGGGCTTGGGTCAGCTCCTCTTTGGCTTTTGCAGCCTCTGCTTGTTGTGACTTCACATTTTCTTGCAAGTCAGAGTTTTGAGCATCTTTGCTTCTCAGTTCAGCCTGCAATGTTGAAGGCATATTAAGCAACTTGTTATATATGTTCTAAGTACGAAGCGTATAACAAGTTATGCACTTCATACTTGGGGACTAATGCCTGTTTGCTCTAAAGTGCTGCATTTTATACAAGTCTCCAGAACAATACAAGCATTATCCTGGACACTTGGGGGCTAATGTGCGTCTGTTCTAAAGTTGATGCATGGATTAAAACCCGGATTAACTTGCCCAGTTAAACCGGCCTTTGGGGGCTATGCTACACAAGGTTATCTAATTGAGTCTTGGTTACAAAGATCCGGTTTATGATTAACATCATAAAACGGCCCTTGGGGGTACTTGGGCTAGTGTCTCAGCTATGAATCAATAAACAAAGGGAGACAAATTTACCTCATATCGCTCTTTCATCAAGTTCACCAAACCGGCTTCATAGTCCCGGTTTGAGTGCAGACGGTTCAAGAAGCCAGAGTGAAGCTCTTCAGCGTTAAGATGAGCATAGCTTGATAAATCGCTGCTCCATTTGCCTTTTTCCCTAGCAGCTTGCTCTTCTTTGGCACTATGTTGAGCCAAGATGACGGGATGGCCAGGAGAGCTATGGCCCATTCCAGTAAAGATAACATCGTCTCCTTGACCTTCAGTATGTTTGGCTGGTGACAATGAAGTATCACCATTTCTCACTGGACTAGCCCGGTTTGGCTTTGCCGGTTCAATGTCAGGTGCGGCAGGTTCAGCGTCAGCTGGTTCATTGGTATTTTGGCCTTGAAGGGGTGGTTCGCCAGAAGTGGCTTCAGGATGAAGGCCCTCCGGTTCACAAGTTTGTTCCGGTTCACCTCTGGTTTCTTCTTCAAAAGTGGCCGGGTCAACCCGAGCTTTCTTGCTGGGTCTGGCTTTGGCCCTGCAAACAAAAATATAAAAGGATCAATATCTTATTCAAGTACTATGATGTATTGAAGGAAAAGGTTTAACAACTTACCCGGCCACAGTTTTCAGAGGAGGGAGTTGAGTTGCTGTCGACTCGCCAGAGGATGAGGGAGGTGTCACCTGATAATTTGAATCGGACGGATTAAGAGGTTGTCTGAAATAACCTGCCTTGGGGTAAGAATGGTCAGAAGTAGGAGAGACCTCAGACCGGCGCTTCTGAACCGGGGTATCAGGTAAACCGGCTAAAGTGACCTGTTGACCACTGTGCCGGGTTATCCAACGAGCTTCATGCTGCTGAGTCTTTGAAATAAATGTTGGATCCAAGTGAGAAAGAGGATGAGAAAAGCTTACTTTCTGGACTGCTTGGCGGGTTTTCTGTGTTGGCATAGAGTCTGAACCGGAGGAAAGGGTAATTACCTCTACATCATCAGCTTGACTGCCTTCTACATCCTCCTGAGGAATATCATTGTTAATGAGATGCATGAAAAGAGAGCCAAGTGAGTCAAGTTCTACCTCAACTTCCGGATCATCAGTGTCATCATCAAGCTCCATGTTGATCCGGTCAGCCGTTTTCCGTTTTGACGTTCGTTTGACGGCTTTGGTTTTTGGGCGAGATGGTTTGACCGTTTTGTCCCCAGTTGGTTTTACCGCTTTTTCTATGGTTTTCCGTTTCCAGAAGGGGTCATCACCCTATACATACATACACAGAAGAAGGATTACAGGTTGCACAAGATAAAAATATTAAAGATGAAAAGGCAGTATAATGCTTACAGTAGGCGGTTTGTTCTTGGCATAGAAGGGACTCAAACTGGTTTGACTATAGGCCAGTTCCGATTCATTCAGAATTTTCTTTACACCTTCAGTGACTTCTTCATCAGATAATTGAAGGTTGCAATGGCGTTGAGGGTCGTCAACCTCACCGGTATATTCACACATTAAACCGGGACGCCGGCTTAGAGGCAAGATGCTCCAAGATATCCAACAACGCATGAAATCCACACCTGTTAAACCGTTGGCCATAAAGGCCCGGAGTTTGGCGAGTTGAGGGGCATATTTCGCCCTTTCGGCGGATCTTAAACGTTGCGGCATCGGATGAGTGTTGGAAAGACGGTGATCACGAAAGCCTGGAAGGGGATTTTCATCTTCGGGCGAAGTGTCTTTGCAATAAAAGCAAGTTTGGTTCCATTCCTTTGGGTGGCTATGATGTTTGGTGTGAGGAAACTCAACCTCTTTCCGCTTTTGAATCAAGACACCACCAAGTTCAGTGTTCGGGCCATTTACAAACTCCGTGCGCCAGTTTAAGTGAAAGAAGTCCCAAAACAGTTCTGCAGTTGGTTCTTCCTATAAGTACACTTCACAGAAGACCTGGAAGTTGCATAGGTTGGATACTAAATTTGGCCCAATATCTTGGGGATGGAGTTGGAAATTGGCAAGCACATCCCGGTAAAACTTTGATCCTGGCGGTTTGAAGCCACGGCTTATGTGGTCAACAAAGACCACCACCTCGCCCTCCCTTGGGGTCGGAGGATTTTCTATTCCTGGAACTCGCCATTTAATTTCAGTTTTCTTAGGCAAGGAGCCGATGCTAACCATCTCATTCAGCTGAGTTTCAGTGACCCGGGAACGAGCCCAGTTGCAAGCAGTGAATTGTTTGGCCATTGCGAAACAAACAAGCTGAAAATGAAAGGCCGTTTTATAAATCACGCATGATGATATGCAAGATACAATGGAGTAAGAAACGTACTGATATGCGAAATGGCATAAACCGGAGACCAATGCAATAAGGGAAAAAAGGTAATACCAGGATAGGGGTACTCAGACACTGTTAAACCGGAGTATAACTATGAAGGCAAAGGGCTCCTCCGGTTTATCAGAGGGCTAATGGTACAGATTGATTATGCAAAGTTAAACCGCTTATGTTGGTGTGAGGAGAAACATATTTCACAGAGATATATAAAATTTCGGATCTAAGGTAAGACAGAAAGGCAAAATATTTCTACCTAAAAAGGGTAAGACCCGAAACAGTTTATGAAGGACTACAACAGTTCTTTGTGCATAAGGATTTGTGAGAGTAACAGAAGATTAATCACGGCAAGGGATATGATAAGTATGAAGTATTCATCTATAGGCCAAGGAAGAACAACACCGAAAGCTCCAATGAACTTCAAGAACCACGAAGAGCAGGGAAACCCTAATGGATCTATAAAGGAAGGGGGGGAAGGACTTACTGCGGTTGCGGAAGCAGCGGAGGGGTGCTGCATAATTCTGATGCGAACAGGTCGATGCGGCGGCCGACGGTGAAGCAGAGGCGAGGCTGGACGATGACGGCGGCGCTTTGGTGCGAAGACGTCGCAAGGAAGAAGAAGGGAGGAAAGGATAGCGGAATGAAAATAAAGGGGTCCTCTGCCCCTATTTATAAGGCGAAGCGATGAAACGGCAAGTGCAGGAATCGAGGAGCCCAAAAATGGATAAGTTAATAAAGGTGTTGCCTCGGTGACTGAATACACATTAAATGAAGGTAATCTTCGACGTCAACGGATGGATGACGTCAGGGCGGTTTATCATAATCTTGAAGTATGATGTGACGTCGGTTTACAAGATTAAGGTGAAGATATGAGGGAAGAATTTTTCTAAGTGTAGAAGATTGACATGAACAAGTTCAAACCAATATGGGGCCTAATGTTGGGGATATTACTACTGGATGTAAACCGGCCTTGCATAGCCGGGTTAACTCCTTGAAGATTAGAAGCCCATGAAGATGCAAAGATGATGGCGCTTTACGAAGGCCCAAGGCCCAAAGGCGGGTTAAAGCCTGTAAATGTAAACCGACCTAGTCATGTAACTTGTCTTGTAAGATAGGAAGGATAGAGACCGAACCGGACACGTTTATGATCCGGCTTCGGGACTCTGTAGCCCGACGAGCGTCAACCTATGTATATAAAGAGGCGACCCGGCAACGGTTTAGGGACAGACAACAACTCGAGAGCTAGACAAAGTGGATTCGCTCCCTGGCCTTCGAAACCCTAGCAATACCAATCACAACTAGACATAGGATTTTACCTTCCTTGAAGGGGCTGAACTAGTATAAAATCCCCGTGTCCCCTTGTCCGGTTTAACCCCTTTGCGCTAACCCGTAGCGATGGCTCCACGACTAAGTCCTTTCACAAGGACATCTACCGTGACAAACCCACGACACATGCCATAGGGTTTTATCTCTCAGGATAGCCCAAACCTGGGTCAAAACTCGTGTCCTTGTTACCATCGTCTATAGACTCTTAGTTTGAGACCCCCTACCCAAGAACTACCAGATTTAGCTCCGTCATAGGCCCCTTCTTCAGGTCTTTGTCTTTGTGTGAGACAGGGGGCCCTATTGGCCCTCTTCTCTTCAACCTTGCGGTCGGCTCCCTTGTCGCCATCCTAGATAAAGACTGGATGTCCATCCACATCTCTAGGGTGGTTGGGCACCTTATTCCCGGGGATGGTTTCACGCATCTTCAGTATGCAGATGATACTATGGTTATCGTGGAGGGTTTTGATCATGACATCATCAGTCTCAAGTTCTTTGCCTTTTTGAGGTCATGTCTGGTCTTAAGATCAACTTATAAAAGAGCGAGGTGGTGGTTTTAGGGTACTATGAGGATGGGCAGTAACAAATAGTAGGGAACTTGAACTGTAGGTTGTCCTCCTTCCCGTTGTGTATTTAGGGACGTCGTTGTCTGACTCGAGGATTCTCTTGAGTGAGTTTGACTCGCTTATGGGGTGGGTTGCATCTAGGGCGGAACCTTGGTGCAGTTGTTTACATCCAAGGGGAGTAAGACTGTGTGTATGGATTCGAAGCTCTCTAGTCTCCCCATGTATATGATGGGGCTATATATCCTACCGAAGGGGTTCATAGCTAGTTTGATAAAGACCTTTCCCATTTCTTCTTGCAAGCGATGGATAATAAAATACAAAAATACCACATGGTAAATGGGTTGACATTTGCATGCTAAAAGACTAGGAAGGGACAGGCATTCTGGCGCTATGTCGCATGAACGTGGTGTTGGTCTCCATGACTGCCCACAATGGCCATGGAACATCTTGTGCCCATGAACATTTAGGCTAGTGCATGTTGGGAAACGTAGTAGAAAACAAAAAAAATCGCCCTACGATCACCCAGGAACAATATGAAGATACATAATGGGTTTGGATCAACGATTGTTACCGACTCTGGGAGTGCAGCGGAAGTAGATGAGTCGATGTAGCTCATACATGGAGTACCTCGAATGTCGATGACGATCCTACCAACTCCCCTCGAACAATACCTCAAATAGAAGACCAAAAGCACGGCCTCTCTACTTGGTTGCAAGCGTACGGTCTTCACTATCCGACAGCGCTTCGCTGTCCAGAGCTAACTGACGCCGGATAATTAAAGGAAGGAGTTTAGAACCACACGGGCTTCTAATTATGAGGATTAGAGGTGGCTATGGCTCTCTCTAATTAGTCAACTAGGATCAACAAGAATTAAAACTAGATCAACTAGAGGAGGCTCCAAAACTTCTGTACCCAATAGAGCAAAATCCCCTAGTATATATAGGTTGGAGGGGAGGGAGGGGGCAGCCACCAAAGGGGGAGGAGTCCCCTTTGGTGCGCCAGCCTTGGGGGGGGGGGAGTTCCACTCACCTCCCAAGTAGGATTTGCCCCCTCCACAAGGAAAGGGGGGGGCGTGATACGTCTCCATTGTATCTATACTTTTTGATTGTTCCATGCCAATACTATACAACTTTCATATACTTTTGACAACTTTTTATACTATTTTTTGGGACTAACATATTGATCAAATGCCCGGTGCCAGTTCCTGTTTGTTGCATGTTTTTTGTTTCACAGAAAATCCATATCAGACGGAGTCCAAACGGGATAAAAACTGATGGGGATTTTTTTTGGAATATATGTGAATTTTGGGAAGTGAAATAAACGCGAGACGATGCCCGAGGGGGCCACGAGGCAGGGGGCACGCCCAAGGGGGTCAGGCGCGCCCTGGGCCCTCGTGGCCACCCCGTAAGGCGGTTGGGGTTCCCTTATTTCGCCGCAAGAAAGCCAATATTCGGATAAAAATCGTGTCCAAAATTCAGCCCAATCGGAGTTACGGATCTCCGGGAATTTAAGAAACGGTGAAGGGGCAGAATCAGGGAACGCAGAAGCAGAGAGACAGAGAGACAAATCCAATCTCGTAGGGGCTCTCGCCCCTCCACCACCATGGAGGCCATGGACCAGAGGGGAACCCCTTCTCCCATCTAGGGGGAAGGTCAATGAAGAAGAAGAAGAAGGGGGGCTCTCTCCCCATCTCTTCCGGTGGCGCCGGAACGCCGCCGGGGCCATCATCATCATCGCAATCTACACCAAGAACTTCACCACCGCCATCACCAAATCTTCCCCCTCTATGCAGCGGTGTAACCCCTCTTTTACCCGCTGTAATCTCTACTTAAACATGGTGCTCAATGCTATATATTATTTCCCAATGATGTATGGCTATCCTATGATGTTTGAGTAGATCCACTTTGTCCTATGGGTTAATTGATGATCGTGATTGGTTTGAGTTGCATGTTTTATTATTGGTGTTGTCCTATCGTGCTCTCTGTGTTGCGCAAGTGTGAGGGATCCCCGCTGTAGGGTTTGCAATATGTTCACGATTTGCTTATGGTGGGTGGCGTGAGTGACAGAAGCACGGACCCGAGTAAGTAGGTTGTTTGCATATGGGATAAAGGGGACTTGATACTTTAATGCTATGGTTGGGTTTTACCTTAATGATCTTTAGTAGTTGCGGATGCTTGCTAGAGTTCCAATCATAAGTGCATATGATCCAAGAAGAGAAAGTATGTTAGCTTATGCCTCTCCCTCAAATAAAATTACAATAATGGTTACCGGTCTAGTTATCGATTGCCTAGGGACAAATAACTTTCTTGTGACAAAAAGCTCTCTATTGAAACTAATTTAGTTGTGTCTTTATCTAAAGAGCCCCTACCTTTTATTTACATGCTCTTTATTATCTTGCAAACCTAGCCTACAACACCTACAAAGTACTTCTAGTTTCATACTTGTTCTAGGTAAAGCGAACGTCAAGTGTGCGTAGAGTTGTATCGGTGGTTGATAGAACTTGAGGGAATATTTGTTGTACCTTTAGCTCCTCGTTGGGCTCGACACTCTTACTTATCGAAAGAGGCTACAATTGATCCCCTATGCTTGTGGGTTAGCAAGACCTTTTTCTGGCGCCGTTGCCGGGGAGTTATAGCATGGGGTGAATGTTCTCGTGTGTGCTTGTTTGCTTTATCACTAAGTAATTTTTATTTGCTATTCTAAGTTGTTCTCTATCTTTAGTTATGGATATGGAACACGAAATACCAAAAAAATTAGGTTTACTTGCTACTCATGGAGATGGGGAACCTCCTAAAACCCTCGATGCTCATTATGTGAAAGATATTATGTACTACTTTGATAATCCTGAGAAAACCCCATTCAACTTTACAATGGGAGTAACGTTGGATCAACATGAATACTTTAGGGATTATCGCTTGACTCAAAAAGGGAAACTATTATGGGATCAAATTTATATGTTGCATTGGTATGCCCGGCAACTATGCATGAGATATTATTATACTTGTTGCTCTAGGATGAAGGCTCCACACCTTCCCTTTTCATGTGAATTTAATGATGATGAAACCTTGGCTTCTTATGCTAATGGTATATATGATTATTATGATGTGGAACAAATAGAAGAATTGATTGCTTTTATGGGTGCTTATGAAATTCAATCTTTGTTTAAAGAGTTTGAAGATTTTGATGATTCAGTTTATAGACCTGAATATTTAGCTTTCCTTAAATATTGCTATGTGAATTATAAATACAATTATGACATTGATGAATTTATTAAGAAAGTCTCCGCTGTCCAAGAAGAGACTAATATTTTGCAGGAGCCTATGAAAGAAGAAAGTGATGAAACTATGAGCTCATTGGATGAAAAAGATGATGAGGGGAGCGAAGAACAAAAGGAGAAAGAGCGGATTAGCTACCCGTGCCCACCTTATAATGAGAGTAACTCTTCAACTCATACATTGTTTAATTTCCCTTCGTGCTTACCAAAGGATGATTGCTATGATGATTGTTATGATCCCGTTGATTCTTTTGAAATATCCCTTTTTGATGATGCTTGCTATGCTTCTGGCCAAGATGCCAATATGAATTATGCTTATGGAGATGAACTTGCTATAGTTCCTTATGTTAAACATGAAATTGTTGCTATTGCAGCCACGCATGATAGTCCTATTATCCTTTTGAATTCTCCTGACTACACTATATCGAAGAAGTTTGCCCTTATTAAGGATTATATTGATGGGTTGCGTTTCACTACCACACATGATTATTTTTGTAGATATAATATGCATGTTCTTGCTGCTCCTACTTGCAATTATTATGAGAGAGGAACTACATCTCTGCCTCTCCATGTTTCCAATATGATAAAATTACAAGAAACTGTTTATACTATGCATTGGCCTTTACTATGTGTGCATGAATTGTTCTTTTATGACATGCCGATGCATAGGAAGAGAGTTAGACTTCATTGTTGCATGATATATGTTACTTTGTGCTCACTACTAAATCAAAAATCATTGTTAATTAAAATTGGCTTTGATATACCTTGGGATCCGGGTGGATCCATTACTTAAGCACTATATGCCTAGCTTAATGGCTTTAAAGAAAGCGCTGCCAGGGAGACAACCCAGAAGTTTTAGAGATTCATTTATTTCTGTTGAGTGCTTTTATATAGTTTAAAAACAAAAAAATAAAATAAAGAGGGGAACACAAAACTTTTCAAAAAGGAAAGTGAAAGTGAGAGAGACAAGCATTGTTGAAGTGGGGGAGCTCCTTGAACTTTGTTCATGCTCACGGAAACTTTGTGAATCTTGATTACAGAAACTTTTCAATAAAAATAATTATCCCCTTGTACAATTCCATTGTATTATAAAAATAATGTGCCAAGATTTGCCTTTAGGATGTTTACATTGCTTGTTGGTTTGTGCGGTGCAGAATAGAAACTTTGGCTGTAGTGCATGATTTTACATTTTTTACTGGAACATCAAATGGTTCTGAAATTTTTTGCTTTGTATTTCTATACAAATTGTTTATTTTCCTAGTTTTGGCAGAATTTTTGGAGTACCAGAAGTATGGTGAATGTTTAGATTACTACAGACTGTCCTGTTTAAGACAGATTCTGTTCTTGATGCATAGTTTGCTTGTTTTGATGAAACTATCAATTTCTATCAGTGGATTAAGCCATGGAAAAGTTATATTACAGTAGCTACAATGCAAAAAGAAATGAATTGGTTTGCAATAGTACTTAGAGTAGTGATTTTCTTTATTATACTAATGGATCTTACCGAACTTTCTGTTAAGTTTTGTGTGATTGAAGTTTTCAAGTTTTGGGAGAGATCATGATGGATGAAGGAATAGGGAGTGTCAAGAGCCTAAGCTTGGGGATGCTTATGGAACCACAAGGAAATATTCAAGGACTCCCAAGCAACCAAGCTTGGGCATGCCCCAGAAGGCATCCCCTCTTTCTTCTAACGATCATCGGTAATTTTACTTGGAGCTATATTTTTATTCGTCACATGACATGCGTAAATCTTGGAGCGTATTTTGCATTTAGTTTTCACTTTTCTTTGATGCACCATGCTGGTATGAGATATTCCATGGTTGATTTATAGAATGCTCATTGCACTTCACTTATATCTTTTGAGTATGGCTTTATAGAATGCTTCATGTGCTTCACTTATATCTTTTGAAGTTTGGATTGCCTGTTTCTCTTCACATAGAAAACCACCATTTGTAGAATGCTCTTTTGCTTCACTTATATTTGTTAGAGCATGGGCATATCTTTTGTAGAAAGAATTAAACTCTCTTGCTTCACTTATATCTATTTAGAGAGATGATAGAAATTGGTCATTCACATGGTTAGTCATAAAATCCTACATAAAACTTGTACATCTACATCACTGAATATGATATGTTTGATTCCTTGCAATAGTTTTGCGATATAAAGATGGTGATATTAGAGTCATGCTAGTGGGTAGTTGTGGATTGTAGAAATACTTGTGTTGAAGTTTGTGATTCCCATAGCATGCACGTATGGTGAACCGTTATGTAACGAAGTTGGAGCATGAGGTATTTACTGATTGTCTTCTTATGAGTGGCGGTCGGGGACGAACGATGTTCTTTTCCTACCAATCTACCCCCTAGGAGCATGCACGTAGTACTTTGTTTCGATTACTAATAGGTTTTTGCAATAAATATGTGAGTTCTTTATGACTAATGTTGAGTCCATGGATTATACGCATTCTCACCCTTCCATCATTGCTAGCCTCTTTGGTACCGTGCATTGCCATTTCTCACCTTGAGAGTCGGTGCAAATTTTGCCGGTGCATCCAAACCCCATGATACGATACGCTTTATCACACATAACCCTTCTTATATCTTCCTCAAAACAGCCACCATACCTACCTATTATGGCATTTCCATAGCCATTCCGAGATATATTGCCGTGCAACTTCCATCATCATCATATACATGACTTGAGTATTCATTGTCATATTGCTTTGCATGATCGAAAGATAGCTAGCATGATGTTTTCACGGCTCGTCCATTTTTTGATGTCATTGCTACGCTAGATCATTGCACATCCCGGTACATCGCCGGAGGCATTCATACAGAGTCATATCTTTGTTCTAGTATCGAGTTGTAATGTTGAGTTGTAAGTAAATAAAAGTGTGATGATCAACATTATTAGAACATTGCCCCATGTGAGGTTATCAAAATAAAAGTGGCCAAAGAAGCCCCCAAAAGAGAGAGAGAGGCCAAAGAAGCCTTCAAAAAAAAGAAAAAAAGAAAAAAGAGAAAAAAAAGAAAAAAAGAGAGAAAAAAAATAAAAAATGAGAGAAAAGAGAGAAGGGACAATGTTACTATCCTTTTACCACACTTGTGCTTCAGAGTAGCACCATGTTCTTCATATAGAGAGTCTCTTGAGTTATCACTTTCATATACTAGTGAGAATTTTCATTATAGAACTTGGCTTGTATATTCCAATGATGGGCTTCCTCAAGTGCCCTAGGTCTTCATGAGCAAGCAATTTGGATGCACACCCACTTAGTTTCTGTTTGAGCTTTCATACATTTACAGCTCTTAGTGCATCCGTTGCATGCAATCCCTACTCCTCGCATTGACATCAATTGATGGGCATCTCCATAGGCCGTTGATTAGCCGCGTCGATGTGAGACTTTCTCCTTTTTGTCTTCTCCACACAACCTCCACCATCATATTCTATTCCACCAATAGTGCTATATCCATGGCTCACGCTCATGTATTGCGTGAAAGTTGAAAAAGGTTTGAGAACGTCAAAAGTATGAAACAATTGCTTGGCTTGTCATCGGGGTTGTGCATGATTTGAATGCTTTGTTTGGTGAAGATGGAGCATAGCCAGACCATATGATTTTGTAGGGATAACTTTCTTTGGCCATGTTATTTTTAAAAGACATGATTGCTTTATTAGTATGCTTGAAGTACTATTATCTTAATGTCTTGCTTATAATCATTCGTGTCTTAATATTCATGCCATGATTAGATTACATGATCAAGATTATGCTAGGTAGCATTCCACATCAAAAATTATCTTTTTTAACATTTACCTACTTGAGGACGAGCATTAATTAAGCTTGGGGATGCTGATACGTCTCCGTCGTATCTATTATTTTTGATTGTTCCATGCCAATATTATACAACTTTCATATACTTTTGGCAACTTTTTATACTATTTTTTGGTACAAACATATTGATCAAGTGCCCAGTGCTAGTTCCTGTTTGTTGCATGTTTTTTGTTTCGAAGAAAATCCATATCAAACAGAGTCCAAACGGGATAAAAACTGACGGAGATTTTTTTTGGAATATATATGAATTTTGGGAAGTGAAATCAACATGAGACGATGCCCGAGGGGGCCACGAGGCGGGGGGCTTGCCCCAGGGGGTCAGGCGCGCCCTGGGCCCTCGTGGCCACCCCGTAAGGCAGTTGGTGCCCTTCTTTCGCCGCAAGAAATCCAATATCCGGATAAAAATCGTGTCCAAAATTCAGCCCAATCGGAGTTACGGATCTCCAAAAATTTAAGAAACGGTGAAAGGGCAGATTCAGGGAACGCAAAAACAGAGGGAGACAGAGAGACAGATCCAATCTCGGAGGGGCCTCGCCCCTCCGCCGCCATGAAGTCCATGGACCATATGGGAAACCCTTCTCCCATCTAGAGGGAAGGTCAAGGAAGAAGAAGAAGGGGGGCTCTCTCCCCTCTCTTCCGGTGGCGCCGGAACGCCGCCGGGGCCATCATCATAACCGCAATCTACACCAACAACTTCAACACCGCCATCACCAACTCTTCCCCCTCTATGCAGCAGTGTAACCCCTCTTTTACCCGTTGTAATCTCTACTTAAACATGGTGCTCAACGCTATGTATTATTTCCCAATGATGTATGGCTATCCTATGATGTTTGAGTAGATCCGCTTTGTCCTATGGGTTAATTGAGGATCGTGATTGGTTTGAGTTGCATGTTTTATTATTGGTGTTGTCCTATGGTTCTCTCCATGCCGCACAAGCATGAGGGATCCCTGCTATAGGGTTTGCAATATGTTCATGATTTGCTTATGGTGGGTTGCGTGAGTGACAGAAGCACATGCCCAAGTAAGTAGGTTGTTTGCATATGGGATAAAGGGGACTTGATACTTTAATGCTATGGTTGGGTTTTACCTTAATGATCTTTAGTAGTTGCGGATGCTTGCTAGAGTTCCAATCATAAGTGCATATGATCCAAGAAGAATAAGTATGTTAGCTTATGCCTCTCCCTCAAATAAAATTGCAATAATGATTACCGGTCTAGTTACTGATTGCCTAGGGACAAATAACTTTCTCGTGACAAAAAGCTCACTACTGAAACTAATTTAGTTCTGTCTTTATCTAAACATCGCCTAGATTTTATTTACATGCTCTTTATTATCTTGCAAACCTAGCCTACAACACCTACAAAGTACTTCTAGTTTCATACTTGTTCTAGGTAAAGCGAACGTCAAGCGTGTGTAGAGTTGTATCGGTGGTCGATAGAACTTGAGGGAATATTTGTTCTACCTTTAGCTCCTCGTTGGGTTCGACACTCTTACTTAGCTACAATTGATCCCCTATACTTGTGGGTTAGCAGGGCGCCACTTCCATATGGGCCTTTGTGGCCCATATCTCCTTCCACCTCTTGTCCTTTTAAGGCCCATTGATATTTAAATTAAATATCAAATATTCTAAAAAAAATTCAGAGCACTATATATATAGAATTTAACATTCTCGGAAACATTTTCGACCTATATATAATTAATCGGTAATACCCGGTATTGCCCGATATTCACCGAAACCCTTCGAGTGACCCCGAAACGCTTTTGGAACCTCTCAGAACTATTCCAGATATTAATGAAACAATTCCAGAAATATATTCTCACCACTCTCGTCCTACTAACACTCAGCAGGTTGTGATTACCTTAAGCTTGTGACACCATAGGTTCAGTAAATCATTGACATGAATGAAACCCCTTCATTCAATGACCGATGGCGGAACCGTGGACATCCATATCGGTCCCTATGATTACACGAATGATATTCAATTGAACCTTTGGTTATCATGTGATGTTCCCTTTTGCTTCGTGATACTTTACAAAACCCGGTGTGCATCAATATCCTCCATAGTCATCACCATGCTCACTATATTGTTACTCCTGTTACTGATTTATTCTTCTTTCTCATTGATGTGTTCCGGCATTCCCGTGATGTAGTTAGCTATATCTGGCCAGACGATGATGGATGCTGTCAAACCGGGAGGTCCCTAAGGATATCTTTCCATCGTCGGAGGAGCAAATCCCACTCCCGAGCTATCCGGTCACTGATGTCTACTACACAACTTGTTCTTTTAGACTCGTGTTGGGCCTCCAAGTGCAGAGTTTTGTAGGACAGTAGCAAATTTCCCTCAAGTGGATGACCTAAGGTTTATCAATCCATGGGAGGAGTAGGATGAAGATGGTCTCTCTCAAACAACCATGCAACCAAATAATAAAAATTCTCTTGTGTCCCCAACACACAAATACAATGGTAAATTGTATAGGTGCACTAGTTCGGCGAAGAGATGGTGATACAAGTGTAGTAATGGTAGTAGATACTGATTTTTGTAATAGGAACAATAAAAAACTATAACATCCCAAATTTTCAATTTGGAATGTTATACATTAGATCATCATGCATATCATATTTTACTTTGCATTTTGGTTGATCCTAGAAATTCTACGCAACTCAATGACCCACGGAGAGAGTTGGGGATTTCGTTATTTTCATATTTGAGTTCTCTCAAATTTTAAGAATAGGATCATTTGATTTTATTTATTTTATCATCAATTATTTCTACTACAAAAATATGAGAGAGGGAATAAAATGACTTTCCCAAAATAAAGAAATATTGAGGATTTAATAATAAAATCAAATAAGATATTATTTCAGAGTTTTTCGGTGTTCTTTTTGAATTTAGGAAAAATGTGCGTTTTTCAAAATTGCATTTAGGGCCCAAATAAATGTTCACCTTGTGCGGCTTGATTTTAGAAGCCCGTGAAAATTTATTTCGGAATTTTTGGAGTCCGTTTAGTATTTCTTTTTATTTTTCTTCCGAGCGGAATAATTAAAAAAACGAACTGACTTCGGGCCGTACCCGAGCGGGACACCGCCCGGGGGCAGCCTTTAAATAGCGCCACCTCGAGCCGCCCCAGCCCATCAGCCCCGCCTCGATCCGCGCGCGCCGCCGGATCCGCCGCCGACGATCCCGTCGCCCGAGGTTCGTCGCGCCTCGTTTTCCGTTCCAAAAAAAGAGAAAAAAAAGAGAATTTTTTTTTCGGCGTTCGTCGTTTTTCTTTTTGTCGGATTAAATCCGCAATTTTTCTGATCGCGATTCCTGATCCAATTTTTGTTTTAGTTTAACTTTTCGCTCGTTTATCGGAATCAGGCGATTCAAGTGCCTAGGGATTCATCTCGAAACCCTCTATCTGTTTAACCAACGTAAACAAGATTTGGTACTGTAAAATTTGCCCTAGATCCAGATTACTAGAACAAAGTTGTTTTCTTTCGCCGTTTGTTTTTTGTTGCTTCGTTGGATTTGATTCTTTTTGCCAACCGGAGTTCTTAAGTTGAACCTTCTGGTTAGATCTCTTATTTGAGTTTTACCTGTGCATTAGATGAGTGCTTATTGTATGGTTGTTTGTTTGTTTGTGATAGAGTACCCGGAGTGCGCCGCCTGTTACTTTGAATCGTTAGGTTTCGCGGATCATCAGCAAGGCAAGTAACACTTTGATCATACCTTTTCTACTACCCAGTTTTATTGCATTAGATCAATCCTCACACATTGCATGATTAAGATCTAATTAAATTGTGGAAGGGGAAGTAGATGAGGTAGTACCTATTACCTGTTTATTATCAAACCTTTGGGAGTTACTTCTATGTTTGCTTATTATGCCATGCTATGCTAGTAGACGTGGATTGGGTGAGTGATATCCATGACAGATGTGAGATTGTTAATTAATGGTTTATCTAAGGTGGCAACTTAAACACACATCTGGGTGGATTGAGGCACCTGGGTATTCCAGGACTTGCTTGTTTTCTTTTGGACCGCCACACAGGCTCAAAGGGATCATGAAACTATTCATACTAGAAACTTCCGTGTGCAGCCACAAGCTATTATGGGCTCTAGCATAGTTGACTAAGTTGTGTGAACTCTTACAGTGGTAGACTAGCAGATGTAGGGGATGTAGGTGGTACGGTCTACCCGATCGTAAGGTGCTAGTGCTTCTGAAAGGCTATGTCTCGGTCATCCGTCTTCTCAAACACCATGTAGTGCGAGAAACCAAACAGAGGCGATCGAGTCTTGTGGGGAAAAGTGCGCAAACCTCTGCAGAGTGTAATAAACTAATCATGGTTAGCCGTGTCCCCGGTTATGGACATCTTGAGTATCTAGTACCTGGATTATCATGTGAATCTCAACATGTTACTCTAAAATTAATTTTGTTGGGTTATGTTTAATGATGATGTTTAATTGGGATTGAGAATGCTGTCAACCATTCTCAATGTTTAACAACTACCATGATAGTAATTAAATTCTATTCCTTTGAAGTAGGGAAAAATTGGCTTTACGCAAAACAGTAACCATAGAGCTTTCCACCAGCCAAATATGCATATAGTATAGCTGTTTCATTCCATTACTCTCTATGTGTTACCTTGCCAGCATATTCCATGTGCTGACCCGTTTTTGGGCTGCAACGTTAATGTTGCAGACTTTTTAGACGATGATTAAGGAGTTTTTAGGTCGTGGTTCTATACTCAGTAATGCCGTTGGAGTTGATGGACTCACTTATCTTCCAAGCCTTCCGCTGTTATCGTTATTAGATGGCCTTAAGCCATATTTATTATAATAAGTTCTCTATGGAGACACTCGATGTAATAAGTGTGTGATTGCTACTCTGTTATAAATCCTCCGAGTACTGTGTGGTGTCAGCATTACTGATCCGGGGATGACACCGGGGCACAGAGATCAGACTGTTTGAGGTCTGGTTGCTACAAAAACAGCAAGGTAGCAATTGATAAAGCAGAGCACAAACGGTATTGCAATGCTCGAAAATGAGGCCTAAGGTCCGTACTTTTGCTAGTGCAATCTCTCAACAATGCTAATCTAATTGGATCATATAATCATCCCTCAACGTGCAACGAAGAATCACTCCAAAGTTCTTATTTAGCGGAGAACATAAGAAGAAATTGTTTGTAGGGTACGAAACCACCTTAAGTTATTCTTTCTGTTCGATCTATTCAGAGTTCGTACTAAAATAACACAAAGTTATTCTTTCCGTTCGATATATCCAAGAGTTCATACTAAAATAACACCATATGATACACATCAACCAACTCTAATGTCACCTAGATACTCCAATGTCACCACAAGTATCTATGAGTTAATTATACAATACGCATCAAACAATTTTAGATTCATAATAATCGATCCAACACAAAGAACCTCAAAGAGTGCCCCAAGATTTCTACCGGAGAAACAAGGACGAAAACATGCATCAACCCCTATGCATAGATTACCCCAATGCCACCTCGAGAATCCGCGAGTTGAGTGCCAAAACATATATCAAGTGAATCAATATAATACTGTCGGTGGAAACGACACCTATGGGGTCACTGGGATCCCTTCTACGGTTGGCGACCACGAGGTTGTGCAAAGAGCGGGTCTGATAGGAAGCACATAGATCGTTTACCCAGGTTCGGGCCGGGAAGATGCATAATACCCTAGTCCTGCTTTGGTGGATGTATTTGAGAGTGTTCTTGTGTTCTTGTGTTCTTGAGCAAGCTACGGGGTGCAACTTTGCCCAAAAGATTCGAATCCCTCTCCTGGTCGCCTCGGGCCTCCTTTTATAGGAAAAAGGGGTTGCCACAGTGGCACACAGGAGGTGGAAAGGTCTACAGTCGACAAGCCTATCCTTTGGGACCGTCGGACAAACACATTTAATGCGCTGCCGATGTGCCCTCCTTGCTTTATCGGGGACGCCAGGGAAGCACGTCCCAGCTATCACCGCCTCGCCTGGCCTCGACACGCGTCTGAGTTGATGAGGCATCGTGGCGCCACGTTGGCTGGCTGCTGGGCTAGAGCGATGGTGGAGCCTTCATGAAGGGTCGAATGCTGCCACACAGGTGTTTGCTGAGTCGGTGTAGAGGCCGCCCGTCGCCACGCAGGTGCCTGCCCAGCTGGTTGATGAAAGTGCAACTATCCCTGGGTGGTTTTGGTAATTCCTAACAACATATAAATCATTGAGCTAATGCTACTTAAATATAAACATTTCAGGAGAGCTCAGTGATTGGTATGGCATGGATGAGAAAAGTGGATCCCTCAAAATTCTAAGGACAAAGAATTGGCTCGAGCTGAAAGCTTAAGACTCTACATCTTTTCATTTTAAGTGATCCAAGATCACATTGAGTCCATATGAAAAGCCAATACTATTAAGAGGGGATGAGGTGTTGCCTAATGGCTTTCTTGCTCAAAGTGCTTAGTGATATGCTCCAAAAGCTCTCAACTACTTTCTCACATCCACATATGTCCCAAACCAAAAGTCAAACTCGTCCCCACCGAAACTTTCTATCCGGCGCCACCGAGTTCAGTTGACATAGCCACTGCCAGAAACCCTAGTCTTTTCGGTTTCACCGATAAGGATCTCAGTCTCACCGAGATGGGATTGTAATCTCTCTGTTTCCCTTTGTAACATTTTGGTCAAACTGAGATGAGCGATCGGTCCCACCGAGATTGTAATGCAAACTCTTTGTTTCCCTTTCGTAACGTTTTGGTCCAACCGAGATGAGCGAATCGGCCCCACCGAGTTTGCCTGACCAACTCTTTGTTAGTCCATTACCAAAATCGGCCTCACCGAGTTTGTGTAATCGGCCTCACCGGGATTACGTTATGCCCTAACCCTAACCAAATCGGTCCCACCGAGTTGACATGTCAGTCCCACCAAAAATCCTAACATTCACATTTTGAACTAAATCGGTCTCAATCTAAGTTTCATGATTTGGTCCCACCGAGTTTGGTGATTTGTGTGTAACGGTTAGATTTTGTGTGGAGGCTATTTATACCCCTCCACCCACTCTTCATTCGTGGAGAGAGCCATCAGAATATGCCTACACTTCCAACATATATTTTCTGAGAGAGAACCACCTACACTTGTGTTGAGGTCAAGATATTCCATTCCAACCACATAAATCTTGATCTCTAGCCTTCCTCAAGTTTCTTTCCACTCAAATCTTCTTTCTACCAAATCCAATCCTATGACAGAGAGTTGAGTGTTGAGGAGACTATCATTTGAAGCACAAGAGCAAGGAGTTCATCATCAACACACCATTTGTTACCTCTTGGAGAGTGGTGTCTCCTAGATTGGTTAGGTGTCACTTGGGAGCCTCCGTCAAGATTGTGGAGTTGAACCAAGGAGTTTGTAAGGGCAAGGAGATCGCCTACTTCGTGAAGATCTACTCGAGTGAGGCAAGTCCTTCGTGGGTGACGACCATGGTGGGATAGACAAGGTTGCTTCTTCATGGACCTTTCGTGGGTGGAGCCCTCCGTGGACTCACACAACCGTTACCCTTCGTGGGTTGAAGTCTCCATCAACGTGGATGTACGATAGCACCACCTATTGGAACCACGCCAAAAATCTCCATGTCTCTAATTGCGTTTGCACACTCCAAACTCCTCCCTTTACCTCCATATGCAATTGTTTTACTTTACGCTGCTATACTCTTAGAATTGCATGTGTAGGTTGATTACTTGGCTAGTGCTAAGTTGCTAAAATCTGCCTAGAACTAAAATTGGGAAAAGGCTAGACTTTTATTTGGTCAAGTAGTCTAATCGCCCCCCTCTAGACATACTTTTGATCCTACAAGTGGTATCAGAGCTTTGGTCTCCATTTGCTTTGATCTCCATAGCTCTTGGTGGTCATAGCCTTGGTTTCACAACCTAGGAGAGTATGGCGTCTAGCGAGGGAAATTACCACCGTAGAGGTCCTTACTTTGATGGTAAAAATTTTGCTAGTTGGAAGCATAAGATGAAAAATGCATATTCTTGGACATAACCCCGCCGTTTGGGCTATTGTGTGTATTGGCTTGCAAGGTGAATTCTTTGATGGAAGAAAACCAAACCGTGAAGGTACCGCGGAAGATTTGAAGATGCTACAATACAATGCTCAAGCTTGTGATATTCTCTTCAACGGATTATGCCCCGAAGAATTCAACAAAATCAGCCGTCTTGAGAATGCAAAGGAAATTTGGGATACTTTGATTGATATGCACGAAGGTATCGAATCTGTCAAGGAATCCAAATTGGATGTGCTTCAAAGTCAGCTTGACAAGTTCAAAATGAAGGATGGTGAAGGCATCGCTGAAATGTACTCTAGGCTTTCTCTCATCACAAATGAGATTGCCGGCTTAGGAAGTGAAGAGATGACCGATAGATTCATCATCAAGAAGATCCTAAGAGCCTTGGATGGAAAATATGATACCGTGTGCACATTGATCCAAATGATGCCCAATTACAAAGATCTCAAGCCAACGGAAGTTATTGGAAGAATTGTTGCTCATGAGATGTCACTCAAGGATAAGGAAGAGCTTCACAACAAGTCAAGTGGTGCTTACAAAGCCTCAAGTGATGCTCCCACATCATCAAGTGAGAAGCAAACCTTCAATGAAGAATTTAGTCTAATGGTGAAGAACTTCAACAAGTTCTACAAGAGTAGAAGCAAGGAAAGAAGTTCCAAGTCAAGGTCCTACAATGACAAAAGATCTTCTAGTTGTGAGCGTAATTGCTACAATTGTGGAAGACGTGGACACTACTCCAATGAATGTACGACCCCCTACAAAAGAAGAGAAGATTCTCCCAAAAGAAGGAGTAGAAGAGAAGAATCACCATCAAGAGAGAGAAGGAGTAGAGGTGATCATTATGAACGAAGACCCTCTCGAAGAAGCAAGGACTCGGAAAGGAAGGACAAGTCATCAAGGAGCTACACAAAAAGAAGACATCAAGCTCATGTTAGTGAATGGGTATCCGGTTCCGACTCCGACAATCACTCCGAAAGAAGTTATCACTCCGACTCCGAATATACTCAAGATGAAGGTGTTTCCGGACTAGCACTTGTGACAACCAACTCCTACGACATATTTGACTCACCAAATGAAGGAATTGGGAGATGGTTCATGGCTAAAGGTCCAAAGGTAACACACCCCGAGTATGTTGATTTCAATAGTGATGAAGATGATTCTCTAGGAGATGATGATTTACTTGTTGACAACTCTAGTTATGAAAACTATGTTGAGCTTGCTATTAATCATGATAATCAAGATAAAATGAATGACGATGATAAGAAGGAGATTGAGTGTCTAACTAAAGAACTAAACACTCTTAAGTTAGCTCATGAAACTACCTTGGAAGATCATCGAGAACTTTTAAAGACTCATGATAAGCTACGCTTTGAAAAGCTCAACCTTGAGCAAGAACATGAGTTTTTAAAGGCAATCAATGATGATCTTCGCAAGAAAAGTTCTTCTTACATTGCCAAGCATTTACTCTTGTCTACTTACATGCCACAAGTTAAATCTAGTAACAAGAACAAGAAAGATTCTTCATCTAGTAGTAAAAACAATCATGCTAAATGCAATGCTGTTTCTTCTAGTAGCTCTCTTGATTCCACTAATGATTCTCTTAGCCAAGTTACACTTGAGAAAGAAAATAGCTTATTGAAGGGAATTATAGAGAAAGGTGTTTACAAGAACCTTGCCGGAAGTAAGCAATTTGAGGAAATTGTATGCAAGCAAGGAAGACACCGGAAGAATCAAGGTGTTGGTTTTGAACAAATGTTCAATGCCAATGGAGTTGAGTGGGAAGAAGATCAATACCCCAAGACGAAGTTTGTTCCTCAACAAGAGAAGTATGATCCTACTTCTTTCAAAGGAACACAATCTCAAGATGATCTTCCACCACAAGACCACAAGCAAAAAGGCAAGGACAAGCTTCAAGAGGAGATTGCGCATTTGAGGAAGCACCCAAGGCCTTGGTCAAGTGGGTTCCCAAGACTACATCAAGTTCTACTTCAAGTACGACTACAACTCCAAGGATTCCCATCAAGATGGTGTGGATCCCGAATAAGAAGAACTAAAGAGTTCTTGAGGGTGACTCCACCAACCTACTTCACTCTTATCATTTTGGCAAGGACAAGTGCAAACAACTTTCATATCCTGCACTAGTTCAAGGAGTCACAAACCCTCTTGTTGGTAAGACAAGGGACAAGGTAACCAAATGCTCCCATGGACATCATATTGTGTACACATCACTCTATGTCTATGTATATCCTTGTTTGTTCCTTGTGGGACTAACCTGTGTATGTATTGAAAGTGCAACTCACTCCAAAGGATTGCTCCAAACGATCTACATCACCATTGAGAATCCACATCTTCAAGACCTACACGAAGTCATCATCGACAAAACACAAGGTTAGTTGATCCCTCTTAGGGGGGATATCACATCTAGGGGGAGCTTTACTCTAATCAATTGAGCTAAAGCAACTCTAATGGTGTGAACACAACAATGCTTTATGTAAAAGTGGCAACCCCACTTGCGCTTAAATGATGAGTATGACCTACGATCAAATGTTCTCATTTGACTCCTAAGACAATATACTCATATATAGATTACCTAGTCATCACCAATTGCTTGATAGATGCTAGAATATTTGTGCATGCTTTGTCACATATTTCTTTTGCCATCTTATTGTGTGAGCATGTTGGTTGCATATTTTACTCATTCGAGGACATCCATTTGTTGCTTTGTTTGTTTGGCTTTTTCTCTTTTGCCAAATGGATGGACAAGAATGCCTAAGAACTCCCTCTAGCTATCTATGTTTTTCTTGTCTCAAACTCTATTCATGCTACATCACAAAGTTTGACCAAGTCAGATTCGAACCACTCTGTGTGAGGAGCACTCGGAGTTCCTGATTTATCATAGACTTAAACTTCCAAAACCTCTTTGTGCATTTTGGTCTGACCGATTCATCCTTCTCGGTCCTATCGATATCACTTAGTTGATCTAGGTTTTCAATCTCGGTGCAACCGATTAGAACCTTTCGGTCACACCGAGTTGTAGTAACTGCCTGCAGTTTTGCATCTCGGTGCCACCGAGTTGTTCCACTCGGTCACACCGTCAGGGTCAGATTATATATACTGACGGGCCAAAATTTGGAAATTTTTCTGAAACCCTTCGCCCGCGCATAACCTACTCTACCTCCTTGGGTCTCCGGATCATCCTCTCGCCGTCAGCGACCTCCCGCCGCTGGTCTCCGCCACCGTCAACGGCAATCTGCTCCGCCGTTGCCGCCGTAGCGAACACTCGTCGCACTAGGGTAAGTGTTCTCCCCCTTGTGCTATCATTTTCTCTCCGATTCCTAGCACAAGGACTTTGCCATGATTCTTGCAACGAATGAAATCATCCTATCCAGCAAAAACGTCCCATTGATTAGTTTTGATTTGAAAATTTAGGGTTAGGTCTCCGCCGAATTCATCTCGGACCGACCGAGTTGTAGAAACCGGTCTCACCGATTTGGCTTAGGCCATTGCACATGCGTTTTTGGTCTGACCGAAGATTGCAAATCGGTGTGACCGAGTTCAATTCTCTATGAAACCCTAGCAGTCTCGGTGCCATCGAACTATGACTCGGTCTGACCGAGTTCACTAGTTTAGGTTCCAAAAGCTGCTTCGGTATCACCGAGTTTACAAATTGGTAGATCCGAAATGCTTTCTGTGAAGAACTAAAACTAAGTTTTTGAGTCAATTGTTTTGCAAAATTCCTGCACTTTGTGATGCTCATCTTCTCTACCTCATCTATAATCTATTCACAGGGTCCGCTGACAGTTTGCCTGCGAGATTTCTAATCGAAGTGACAGCCAGAACAAATCTGAAGAATAGGTCCAGATGAGTGAGGGCACTAGTCCCTCCAGCTCTTCTGATGATGGAAGTAGGAGCACTCCAAGTAACTTGCCTAAGGTAGCTACCAGGACCAGGAAGAAGAAAACTTCTGATTCAGAGGATGAAGATGTAACGCCCCGGATACAACTTTCCATATTTGTAACTCCGACTCTTGCCTTTTCCGGAGATGCGATATGAGATTCCCTTTGTGGTTGGGTTTTTGTTTTCGTTTTGCATTTTTTTCATGTCTTGCATCTCATATCATGTCATCATGTGCATCGCATTTGCATTCGTGTTCGTCTCATGCATCCGAGCATTTTCCCCGTTGTCCATTTTGCAATCCCACACTCCTACGTCCTCCGGCGTCCCCCTTTGGTCTCTTTTCATGAGCAGGTGTTAAGCATTCTCGGAATGGACCGAGATTTGCCAAGCGGCCTTGGTACACCATGGGTAGACCGCCTGTCAAATTTCGTGTCATTTGGAGTCCGTTTGATACTCCAACGGTTAACCAGGGAACCATAAAGGCCTCGTGTGTGTTGCAGCCCAACACCCCTCCAAAACGGCCCAATAACCCGTCCAAACCACTCCCATGTCATCCATCGTCGGATCCCGATCGCGTGGCCGAAAAATACACTCCATTTGGACACTCCTACCTCCTCCTAGCTATAAATATGTGATCCCCTCCGAATTTTTCGGGTAGTCTAGCTCCTCCCGCCGCCACCGGACGCGTCCGCCAGCACCGGACACGTCCGTCGCCTCCGCCTCGTCCAATCGCTGCACGCCATGTGGCAACCCAGGCCGCGCCGCCGCACCGGCCCGCCGAGGCCCGCAGCCGGCCCCCGCGGGCCCAGCCACCGTCGCCCCACGGCCGCGCGCTTCGCCGCCCCTGCTCGCCGGCCACCGCCCCACACCGGCGCGCTCCGCCGCTGCTCCAGCGCTGCCCCGCCACGCGCCTCCACCAGCACCTCCCCGCCGCCACGGACCTCCGGCCAGATCTGGCCACGGGCCGGCCGGATCCGAGGCCCAGCGCACTCCGGCGACCCCCTCCTCCATCGCCGGCCTCCTCCTTCTCCAACTCCGGCGAGGATCCGGTGAACCTCAGTTCGCGTGCCACCAACACTAGATTCATATTTTCGAGGGGTATATTTACCACTAAGTCCTTTTTCTGTTATTTTTATGCCTCTGTTCTTTGCATCATAACTCCATGACTATAGCTCCGTTTCATGCGCATGATATATCAAAATGTTCATCATGATGTGCTCTTCATTTTTTTCCAGTGTGACATGCTTGTTTGAGTCCATATTGATGCCCAAATCACTGATGCAAGAGTGCTATAAATTTTTAGGTGCTGATTCTTATCAGAGTATGAGGATTTGTCATTTTTGTCACATTTGTTGTGTGCATCATATGGGCATGAGATCTACATGTGTTTTGGGCTATGCCATGCCATCTTTACAGAGGTGTTTGCCATGTATTTTTGTGATCAATATTGTGACTAGCACAAGCATGCAAAGTAGCCTTCGTGTTATTGCTGATTTCAGGATCTCAGGATATTGGCTAAGTCTTTTGTCTGTTGTTATTTTGATGCCATGTAACCACATTGCTACAGTGATATACATGCTTTATTTGAGTTGCTTAAGTAAGGATGATTTGGACATATGGTTATGCTCTATCCATTAATGCCCCTGTTTGGAATTATGGAGTGCCCTAGCATGTCTCAATCTTGCTCTACTTTTGCTATAAAATGTTCCTGGCATATTGTTTACATGTTAATCAATTTTTCCATGGTTGTTGTAGTTGATCCATTTATGCCATGCACTTGTTCTTGCCTTGGTTAGCTTCATGAACATGTGTTCTTGCTGATTCTATGCTTATCTTGTCATGCAATGCCTTGTGGTGAGTGAATCGAGCTCGCAAAGATGCCTTCATAACTCTGTTTATGCCATGCTTTGTTTTCTGCTAAGTCTGAATCTGTTAATGAAACTTGCTATGTTTACATGGGTGCCATCATATCTTCTGTGCCTTTTTGGCTCATGGTCAGTAAGGGACTTTTGTTCTAGGCTTTGAGTAGATTCATTCCGTGCCTTTGTTTACTATGATCTGTCCCTGTAGCATGTTGTTTGCTTGCTCTAAACATTGCTTCCTGATTTTATTCCTGGCATGTTAGTATTTTCACTAAGTCTGTGAAGCTGATATCTTTTGCACTTTTGCCATGCTTGTTTTAACCTATTATAGTGTGTTTTAGCCGTAGCTCAGTGTTCATGTTTTGTCAAGCATCTTGAGTAGATCACTGGCATGTGCTTTGTTGCTATGTTGGAGTGCAGTAGCTTAGTTTCTTGTTGCATTCTAGATGGCATCATGCTGTTAATCGCAGAATTGTGCCATTATTGTTTTGCTTGCCATTTGCAAACCGTGCATCCGATTCCGGTGATCTTTATATCGATTTTGACCGAAATCAACTCATCTTTCTAGCGGCACACTTGGTTTGCCAAGTTGATGCTTTGTTCAATATTTCCCTTCCGGAGCACGCATATGCATTGCATATCACATCCCGCATGTCATGCCATGTTTTGCATCATGTTGCTTGTGCATTGCACCGTGATTGATTGTTGGTCCTTTGCTTGTGTTATTTCTTTGGGTAGATCCGGGAGACGAGTACGTGATCGAGGAACCCGTTGAGTACGCTTACGAGGATCAAGCTTTCGTCAACTCTGAGAACTTTGCAGGCAAGATGACCATACCCTCGAAATCACTTCTATCTTTGCTTGCTAGTTGTTTGCTCTATTGCTATGCCGCGATACCTACCACTTTCTATATCATGCCTCCCATATTGCCATGTCAAGCCTCTAACCCACCTTTCCTAGCAAACTGTGCCTCTGAGCCCATTCCGACACGGTGGGCGTCAAACATGGGCGGCAAAACTCATTTGATTCAAGCTTGTTTGAAAGACCTCTGTTTCTCCCTCCATTCCCCATTCATACACGGTGGGCGGATAAAAAACTCGACTCGGCCGAAATCGATGTAGGAAAATATTTTCAATAGGGGCAGGTTTGTAACTTCACTCAGACGTGACACAACCGCCCTACCTGTCAGCCCGGTTCATACACCGCGGGCGCCAACCATGGGCGCCAACCACCCTCTCCTCGCCCGAAATCGCTTCTGGCAAATATTGGCGAGATGCGAGATTACCGTCCTATCCCCAACCGACGAGACGTCCAAATTTTAAATGGGGGCTAAGTTCATAACTTTCCCATATTTCAGACAGGCCCATCCCAAAAACATGGTTCCCCATACCTCTCCCTCCATTTTCCCATTCATACACCGTCCGCGCTAGAACACCCCATCCCCACACCAGCCTCCGTCCGCAACCCCATCCATCGCCGCTGTCCTCCACCACATCCATCGCCACCGTCCTCCACCATGTCGGAGCACCTACCAAGACCGCGTCGTCCACTACTAGAGATGGATGTTTCTCATCCACGGCGACGGACCAATAGCCTTGCATCGCGTCCTCTCGCTTCATCGGCGCCGTCGTCCTCTTTGCCGGGGCCGATCACACGACCTTCTCTTCCACCGCAACGGGACTTATCCCCCGATGCACCCGTCTACCATCGCAGATCTGCTTCAACGCCGCCGACAGCCATCGCACCCCCGATGCCTACATGGCGCCGCAAGAGAGGTGGTACTTCATATCTCCTCAACTTTTTGATCTCAACCAGAAAATAGATCTTAACTTGGTTACTCTACTTTCTTTTCAGCTCTTAGAATTTAGTTCTTAGTTCGAAGCAAACAATGGATGCTAAATATCATTTCTCCGGTTTGTAGCTTCAAATCTGCCATGGCACAACCATAATACGGTTTAATTGATCATGCTTAGGGTTTAATTGATCATGTTGGTTCCGTGGTGGTTTCTTTAATAGAAATCGGAGGGGAAACCCTCTTTTGCTAAAAAAATATGCTTAGAGTGTCGGAGTAATGGGCCACGGGTAGGCTAACCCGAGTCCCAGAACCTTTCAAGACATCGGGGCAGGCTGCGCCCCTCAAGACCCCAGGACAAAGAGCCGCCTTCTAAGGAGTCGGCGGCAAGGCCACGGACTAGCCACTCGCGGCCGAGTCCCAGGGACGACTTTAGGACAAACCGACTCCTGACTGACGACTTCCCAAGAAGCCGGCCTTGGGGAGTCGGCCCGCGACTCCAGCAAAACCCCACGTCCACATCAAGAGGGACATGACAGGGGAGTGGCTACAGTGAAGACTGCTCTTACCCCTTTTCCAAAGGCAAGCATGGTCACAGTACATCGTACTCGCAGAGATCTCCGTGCGGCGTGGCACTGTTGCCGTGCCGGCCCTGACATCAGCACCGAAGGACCGAATCCTGCGCCCACGCCGGCTTGTCTGTACGACCCTGGGGCGGCAGGTCCCACCAGCCAGTGAGACCCCAGGAGACGGCAAGTGCACCACAAGTCGGACCCGTCAGGAGTCGGCCCCCGAGAGTCGGCCGGCTCCTCCCCCGGGGCCCACGCGCCATTAACCAGATGTGACGGAGAGTGGCAATAGTGATCGCCCGCCAAGCGGCGGGGCTGTTGCCATGACTCCATGACGAAGCCCGCGTCATTAGAAGCACGACTACAGTAATCAGCAGCCGGCAAGACCCGCCCGCGGCGGACGCGGCCTGTCGGCTCCGTACCTAGCCAGTCAGCGGGGCCCACCTGTCGGCGGGCCCCCATAGTCGGTGGAGAAGACGGAGGCCGGAGGCACTGATGGCTGGGCCCGTGCCCAGTCGGATTACCATTGTACCCCTGGGGGGTAGGCCTATATAAACCCCCAGGGCACCCATGCAAAGGGTAGGAATCCATTAGCTCTAGACCAGATCATATAGGAGGGAGAGAGCTAGCCTTGCCCTCTCCAACCTCCAGAAAATAGCTCAAGGAGCAATCGTGTAAACACTTGGCCATAGTGATCATGCGGAGACCCCGTAGAGCAGCAGTAGGGGTATTATCTCCCCGGAGAGCCCTGAAGCTGGGTAAGATTCGCCGGCGTGCATGTCTACGCCTCATCCCGTTTCCAGGCACCGGCGACGTTCTACTCGCCCCCACCATGATAAGCCATCCTTTGGCATATGTCGCACCCAACCCCCGAAATTTGGCGCCCACCGTGGGGCCTGGTGCACCGCCGTCCGGAGACCTGTTCTGGACGGGAACCCTTTTCCTCCCTGGCGGGCGCAGCCAGCCAGGCACGCCAGACGGAGTTTGCGCCGACGCGCTGCACGGTGTTGAGATCGCCTGCGCAGCTAGCCGCCTCGCCGAACTTGTCGGCGAGGTTCGCATCTCTGACGAACCTGCATCCGACGCAGGCACGGGCGGCTCCGAGAGCCTCCTCGCGGGCCTCCTCGATCAACTCCATGTCTCCGGCGAGCCTGCCGTGGACTTGGAGTCTGTAGGCTCCACCGACCCGATGCTGGTCGACTCCGACACCGCGTCTCTCGACCCATTCCCCACTAATGTGGTGGTCTACGATGCAAGTGGGAGACTGTTGGAAATATGCCCCAGAGGCAATAATAAATTAGTTATTATTATATTTCATTGTTTATGATAATCGTTTATTATCCATGCTAGAATTGTATTGATGGAAACTCAGATACATGTGTGGATACATAGACAACACCATGTCCCTAGTAAGCCTCTAGTTGACTAGCTCGTTGATCAATAGATGGTTACGGTTTCCTGATCATGGACATTGGATGTCGTTGATAACGGGATCACATCATTAGGAGAATGATGTGATGGACAAGACCCAATCCTAAGCCTAGCGTTTCTAATGTCAAGTATCATTTCCTTAGACCATGAGATTGTGAAACTCCTGGATACCGTAGGAGTGCTTTGGGTGTGCCAAACGTCACAACGTAACTGGGTGGCTATAGAGGTACACTACAGGTATCTCCGAAAGTGTCTGTTGGGTTGGCACGAATCGAGACTGGGATTTGTCACTCCGTGTAAACAGAGAGGTATCTCTGGGCCCACTCGGTAGGACATCATCATAATGTGCACAATGTGACCAAGGAGGTGATCACGGGATGATGTGTTATGGAACGAGTAAAGAGACTTGCTGGTAACGAGATTGAACAAGGTATCGGATACCGACGATCGAATCTCGGGCAAGTACAATACCGCTGGACAAAGGGAATTGTATACGGGATTGATTGAATCCTCGACATCGTGGTTCATCAGATGAGATCATCGTCGAACATGTGGGAGCCAACATGGGTATCCAGATCCCGCTGTTGGTTATTGGCCGGAGAGTTGTGTCGGTCATGTCTGCATGGTCCCCGAACCCGTAGGGTATACACACTTAAGGTTCGGTGATGCTAGAGTTGTTATGGGAAATAGTATGTGGTTACCGAAGGTTGTTCGGAGTCCCGGATTTGATCCCGGACATGACGAGGAGCTCCGGAATGGTCCGGAGGTGAAGATCGGTATATTGGACAAAGGGTATTGGAGTCCGGAATTGTTCCGGGGGTACCAGGTGATGACCAGCGTGTCCGAAAGGGGTTTCGGAGGCCCCGACAAGCGTTGGGGGGCCTTATGGGCCAAGGGGAGAGGGAACATCAGCCCACTAAGGGGCTGAGCGCCCCTCCCACCCCATCTCACGTAACCAGGAGAGGTGGGGGCGCCACCCCTCCCGGCTTGGGGGGCAAGTTTCCTAGGGGGTGGGGGCGCCCAAACCCATCTAGGGTTTCCCCTGTGGCCGCAGCCCCTCCCCTAGGGAACCCTAGGGCGCCTCCCCCTCCTCCCTTCCCCCTATATATAGTGAGGGAGAGAGAGGACAGCCGCACCCCTTCCCCTGGCGTAGCCCTCCCTCCTCCTACACCTCCTCCTCCTCCATAGTGCTTGGCGAAGCCCTGCTAGAGAACCACGAGCTCCATCACCACCACGCCGTCGTGCTGCTGTTGGACTCTCTTCCTCAATCTCTCCCTCCTCCTTGCTGGATCAAGGCGTGGGAGACGTCTCCGTTCCGTACATGTGTTAAACGCGGAGGTGCCGTCCGTTCGGCGCTAGGATCATCGGTGATTTGGATCACGACGAGTACGACTCCATCAACCCCGTTCACTTGAAGGCTTCCGCTTAGCGATCTACAAGGGTATGTAGATGCACTCTCCTTCCCCTTGTTGCTAGATTACTCCATAGATTGATCTTGGTGATGCGTAAATTTTTTTAAATTTCTTCTACGATCCCCAACAGTGGCATCATGAGCTAGGTCCATGCGTAGTTTATATGCATGAGTAGAACACAAAGCATTTGTGGCGCCGATTTTGTCAATTTACTTGCCGTTACTAGTCTTATCTTGATTCGGCGGCATCGTGGGATGAAGCGGCCCGGACCGACCTTACACGTACTCTTACGTGAGACTGGTTCCACCGACTGACATGCACTAGTTGCATAAGGTGGCTAGCGGGTGTCTGTCTGTCCCACTTTAGTCAGATCGGATTCGATGAAAAGGGTCCTTATGAAGGGTAAATAGAAATTGGCATATCACGTTGTGGTTTTCGCGTAGGTAAGAAACGTTCTTGCTAGAAACCTATAGCAGCCACGTAAAAACTTGCAACAATAATTAGAGGACGTCTAACTTGTTTTTGCAGCATATGCCTTGTGATGTGATATGGCCAAAAGGATGTGATGAATGATATATGTGATGTATGAGATTGATCATGTTCTTGTAATAGGAATCACGACTTGCATGTCGATGAGTATGACAACTGGCAGGAGCCATAGGAGTTATCTTAATTTATTTATGACCTGCGTGTCAACATAAACGTCATGTAATTACTTTACTTTATTGCTAAAGCATTAGCCATAGTAGTAGAAGTAATAGATGACGAGACAACTTCAAGAAGACACGATGATGGAGATCATGGTGTCATGCCGGTGACAACGATGATCATGGAGCCCGGAAGATGGAGATCAAAAGGAGCAAAAATGATATTGGCCATATCATGTCACTATTTGATTGCATGTGATGTTTATCATGTTTTACATCTTATTTGCTTAGAACGACGGTAGCTTAAATCAGATGATCCCTCACTAAAATTTCAAGAAAAGTGTTCCCCCTAACTGTGCACCGTTGCGAAGGTTCGTCGTTTCGAAGCACCACGTGATGATCGGGTGTGATAGATTCTAACGTTCGAATACAATGGGTGTAAGCCAGATTTACACACGCAATACACTTAGGTTGACTTGACGAGCCTAGCATGTACAGACATGGCCTCGGAACACGGAAGACCAAAAGGTCGAGCATGAGTCGTATAGAAGATACGATCAACATGAAGATGTTCACCGATGTTGACTAGTCCGTCTCACGTGATGATCGGACACGGCCTAGTTGACTCGGATCATGTTTCACTTAGATGACTAGAGGGATGTCTATCTGAGTGGGAGTTCATTAAATAATTTGATTAGATGAACCCAATTATCATGAACATAGTCTAAATTGTCTTCGCAAATATGTTGTAGATAAATAGCTCACGTTGTAGCTCCCTGTTTCAATATGTTCCTAGAGAAAGATTAAGTTGAAAGATATTGTAAGCAATGATGCGGACTAGGTTCGTAGTCCGAGGAGTGTCCTCACTTCTACACAGAAGGCTTATGTCTTTGATGCACCGCTCGATGTGCAAACCCCTACAACGTCGTCTGTGGATGTTCTGAACACCTGACAGACACATCCTGATGACTACATGATAGTTTAGTGCACCATACTTTACGGCTTAGAATCGGGATTCCAATGACGTTTTGAACGCCATAGAGCATATGTTCCAAGAGCTGAAATTGGGATTTCAGGATCATTCCCGTGTTGAGAGGTGTGAGACCTGTGACAAGTTCTTTTGCCAACAAGATGGAGGAGAATAGCTCAGCTAATGAGCATGTGCTCAGAATGTCTGGGTGCTACAATCACTTAAATCAAGTGGGAGTTAAACTTCCAGATAAGATAGTGATTGATAGAGTTCTCTAGCCACTATCACTAAGCTACTAGATCTTCGTGATGAACTATGACATGCAAGGGATGGAGTTGATCCCGGAGCTGTTCGCGGTGCTTAAGACCGCAAAAGGTAGAAATCAAGAAGGAGCATCAAGTGTTGATGGTTTAACAAGACCACTGGTTTCAAGAAGGGCAAGGGCTAAAAGGGAAACTTCATGGATGACAAACCAGTTGCCGCTCCAGTGAAGGAACCCAAGGTTGAACCCAAACCCGAGAGTAAGTGCTTCTATTGTAAGGGGAACGGTTACTGGTAGCGGAATTACCCCAAATGCATGGTAGATAAGAAGGCTGGCAACTTCAAAGTATATACGTGTTATTAATGTGTACCTCACTAGTACTCCTGGTAGCACCTGGTTTTGGATACCGGTTCAGTTACTATTATTGGTAACTTGAAGCAAAAGCTACGGACTAAACGGAGACTGGCTAAGGGCGAGGTGACGATGTGTGTTGGAAGTGTTTCCAAAGTTGATGAGATCACCATCGCACGCTCCATCTACCTTCGGGATTAGTATTGAATCTAGATAAATGTTATCAGGTGTCTACGTTGAGCATGAATATGATTAGATCATGTTCATTGCAATACAGTCATTCATTTAAGTTAGAGAATAATGGTTATTCTGTTTACATGAATGATACCTTTCATGGTCATGCACCCTATGTGAATGGTTCATTGAATCTCGGTCGTGGTAATACACATGTTCATGCCAAAAGATGTAGAGTTAACAATGATAGTACCACTTTCTCGCAGCACTGCCGCTTAGGTCATATTGGCGTAAGATGCATGAAGAAACTCCATGTCTATGGATGTTTGGAGTCACTTGATTTTGAATCACTTGACACATGCGAGCCATGCCTCATGGGCAGGATGACTAAGACCCCGTTTTCAGGTACAATGAAACGGGCAAGTGACTTGTTGGAAATCATGCATGCTGATGCGTGTGATCCAATGAGAATTGAAGCATGCGGTGGATATCGCTATTTTCTCATCTTCACTGACGATTTGGGTAGATATAGGTATATTTACTTAATGAAGCACAAGTCTGAAACGTTTGAAAGGTTCAAGCAATTTCAGAGTGAAGTTAAGAACCATCATAACAAGAAGATCAAATTCCTACGATCTGATCGATGAGAGTTTCTGGGTTATGAGTTTGGCAATCACTTAAGACATTGTGAAATTGTTTCACAGTTGAAGCCACCTGGAACACCACTGGGTTATGGTGTGTCCGGACGTCGTAGTCGAACCTTATGAGATATGGTGCGATCTATGATGTCTCTTACCGATCTACTGTTTCATTTTGAGGTTATGCATTAGAGACAGCTGCATTCACTTTAGATAGGACACCATATAAGCCCATTGAGATGACGCCGTATGAACATTGGTTTGGCAAGAAACCAAAGTTGTCATTTCTTAATGTTTGGGGCTGCGATGCTTAAGGCTTCAGCCAGAGAAGCTCGAACCCAAAGCGGACAAACACATCTTCATAGGATACCCGAGGGTGACAGTTGGGTATACCTTCTATCTCAGATCCGAGGGCAAATTGTTTATCGCTAAGAACGGGTCCTTTCTCGAGAAGGAGTTTCTCTCGAAAGAATTGAGTGGGAGGAAGATAGAACTTGATGAGGTTGTCGAACCTTTACTTCAACCAGAGAGTGATGCAACACAGAAAGATGTTTTCTGTGGAGCCTACGTCTGTTGAATAGGAAGTTAATGATAGTGATCATGAAGCTTCGGATCAAGTTGCTATCGAACCTCGTAGGTCGACAAGGATATGTACTACTCCTGAGTGGTACGGTAATCCTGTCTTAGATATCATGTTGTTAGAAAACAATGAACCTACGAGCTATGGAGAAGCGATGGTCGGCCAGTATTCCGACAAATGGTTAGAAGCCATGAAATCCGAGATAGGATCCATTTATCAGAACAAAGTATGGACTTTGGTGGACTTACCCGATGATCGGCAAGCCATTGAGATAAATGGATCTTTAAGAAGAAGATGGACGTGGGCGGTAATGTTACCGTCTATGAATCTCGACTTGTGGGAAAGAGTCTTTTCACAAGTTCAAGGAGTTGACTACAATGAGAATTTCTCACCCGCAGCGATGCTTAAGTCCGTCGGAATCATGTTAGCATTAGCTGTATTTTTCGATTATGAAATCTGACAGATGGATGTCAAAAACAAGTTTTCTTACCAATTTTCGTAAGAAAGAGTTGTATGTGATACAATCAAAGTTTTGTCGATCCTAAGGATGCTAAAAGGTATGCTAGCTCCAGCAATCCTTCTATGGACTAGAGAAAGCATCTCGGAATCGGAATATATGTTTTGATGGAGTGATCAAAGCTTTTAGGTTTATACAATGTTTGTTAGAAACTTGTATTTACAAGAAAGTGAGTGGGAGCACTACAACATTTCTGATAAGTATATGTGGATGACATATTGTTGATCCGAAATAATGTAGAATTTTTGGAAAGCATAAACGGTTGTTTGAAGAGTGATTTTCAAAGGAAGACCTGGATGAAGCTGCTTACATATTGGGCATCAAGATCTATAGAGATAGATCAAGACGCCTGATGATACTTTCAAAGAATGCACACCTTGACATGTTTTTGAAGGAGTTCAAAGTAGATCAGTCAAAGAAGGGGTTCTTACCTGAGTTGTAAGGTGTGAAGTTGAGTAAGACTCAGAGCTTGACCACGGCATAAGAAAGAGGAAGGACGAAGGTCGTCCCCTATGCTTTTGTCATAGGCTCTATACGGTATGCCATGCTGAAGTACCGCACCTAATGTGTGCCTTGCCACATGTCTGGCAAGAGGGTACAAAGGTGATCTAGGACTGGATCACCAGATAGCGGTCAAAATTATCCTTAGAGGAATAAGGAAATGTTTCTCCGTTATGGAGGTGATAAAGAGTTCGACATAAAGAGTTACGTCGATGCAAGCTTAACACCTATCCGGATAGCTCTCAGTAGAGATACCGGATACGTATAATGGAGCAACAATTTGGAATAGCTCCAAGTGGAACATGGTAGCAGCATCTACGATATGACATAAAGTTTTGCGAAATACATAGGGATCTGAATATGGCGAGACCCGTTGACTACAACCTCTCTCACAAGCATAACATGATCAAACCCAGAACTCTTTGAGTGTTTATCACATAGTGATGTGAACTAGATCATTGAGTCTAGTAGACTCTTGGATGTTGGTCACATGGCGATGTGACCTATGAGTGTTAATCACATGGCGATGTGAACTAGATTGTTGACTCTAGAGCAAGTGGGAGACTATTGGAAATATGCCCCAAAGGCAATAATAAATTAGTTATTATTATATTTCATTGTTCATGATAATTGTTTATTATCCATGCTAGAATTGTATTGATAGGAAACTCAGATACATGTGTGGATACATAGACAGCACCATGTCCCTAGTAAGCCTCTAGTTGACTAGCTCATTGATCAATAGATGGTTACGGTTTCCTGACCATGGACATTGGATGTCATTGATAACGGGATCACATCATTAGGAGAATGATGTGAAGGACAAGACCCAATCCTAAGCCTAGCACAAGATCGTGTAGTTCGTTTGCTAAAGTTTTTCTAATGTCAAGTATCCTTTCCTTAGACCATGAGATTGTGCAACTCCTGGATACCGTAGGAGTGCTTTGGTTGTGCCAAACGTCACAACGTAACTGGGTGGCTATAAAGGTACACTAGAGGTATCTCCGAAAGTGTCTGTTGGGTTGGCACGAATCGAGACTGGGATTTGTCACTCCGTGTAAACGGAGAGGTATCTCTGGGCCCACTCGGTAGGACATCATCATAATGTGCACAATGTGACCAAGCAGTTGATCACGGGATGATGTGTTACGGAATGAGTAAAGAGACTTGCCTGTAACGAGATTGAACAAGGTATCGGATACCAACGATCGAATCTCGGGCAAGTACAATACCGCTGGACAAAGGGAATTGTATACGGGATTGATTGAATCCTCGACATCGTGGTTCATCCGATGAGATCATTGTCGAACATGTGGGAGCCAACATGGGTATCCAGATCCCGCTGTTGGTTATTGGCCGGAGAGTTGTCTCGGTCATGTCTGGATGGTTCCCGAACCCGTAGGGTCTACACACTTAAGGTTCGGTGATGCTAGAGTTGTTATGGGAAATAGTATGTGGTTACCGAAGGTTGTTCGGAGTCCCGGATGAGATCTCGGACATGACGAGGAGCTCCGGAATGGTCTAGAGGTGAAGATCGGTATATTGGACGAAGGGTATTGGAGTCCGGAATTGTTTCGGGGGTACCAGGTGATGACCAGCGTGTCCGAAAGGGGTTTCGGAGGCCCCGGCAAGCGTTGGGGGGCCTTATGGGCCAAGGGGAGAGGGCACATCAGCCCACTAAGGGGCTGAGCGCCCCTCCCACCCCATCTCATGTAACCAGGAAAGGTGGGGGCGCCACCCCTAGGGCAGCCGCCCCTCCCGGCTTGGGGGGCAAGTTTCCTAGGGGGTGGGGGCGCCCAAACCCATCTAGGGTCTCCCCTGTGGCCGCCGCCCCTCCCCTAGGGAACCCTAGGGCGCCTCCCCCTCCTCCCTTCCCCCTATATATAGTGAGGGAGAGAGAGGGCAGCCGCACCCCTTCCCCTGGCGCAACCCTCCCTCCTCCTACACCTCCTCCTCCATAGTGCTTGGCGAAGCCCTGCTAGAGAACCACGAGCTCCATCACCACCATGCCGTCGTGCTGCTGTTGGACTCTCTTCCTCAACCTCTCCCTCCTCCTTGCTGGATCAAGGCGTGGGAGACGTCTCCGTTCCGTACGTGTGTTGAACGCGGAGGTGCCGTCCGTTCGGTGCTAGGATCATCGGTGATTTGGATCACGACGAGTACGACTCCATCAACCCCGTTCACTTGAACGCTTCCGCTTAGCGATCTACAAGGGTATGTAGATGTACTCTCCTTTCCCTCGTTGCTATATTACTCCATAGATTGATCTTGGTGATGCGTAATTTTTTTTAAATTTCTGCTACGATCCCCAACAGGAAGCACCGTCACCGAGGTGCTTGTCATTAGTCATGACGAGCCTCCCGGTGGAGGAGCGCATGACCCACTTGGTGCGGCGCTACAAGACCTGACTGCACCCATTCTGGAAGACGCTGACACGGAGACGTTGGAGGCGCGCCACCTTCAACTCGTCGAAGGCGCGAAGAAGCTGGCTAGAATGAGACGCTTGTCAGAAGCCTACCAGCGGGAGATGGATCACGCTATTGGCGGCTCGCCAGCCCCAGCTGGGCCTAGCCGCCTTGGCATGGTCCAGCAGCGCGGCGTACCATCGCCAACCTGCTCGGGGCAAGTCGCCCTGTGTATGCCACGCCTGCGGAGAACATTCGAGCCGCCCGGGCGGCGGCAGATGAGCTAGACAATTTTGAGGGCGAAGAGCGCCGCCTGATGATGGAGCGAGTCCAGCGGCTCCTCGACGCGGCTGTCGCACAGAACGAGGCCGGCTGCCGCACGGAGGCGCCGCAGCGGCAAAATGACGACCTTCACCGAGACCAAGGGGCGACGTCTCGGACGCCGACTGACGGCGCCCGAGGAAGAAGAGACAAGGATCCGGCTGTCAGCCACAGTCGGACTCACATTACCATTAAGCGCGACCTAGACGGCCGCCCGAGAGCAGTGTAACGACGGGACGACTGTCCGCCTCCTCCTCCTCGCAAGGAGAGGCGAGTCTCCCCGCCACCTGTTGATCATCCGACTCTTGGCGACCGCCTTGGCCGCCGAGAGGGAGTCAGGGAAAACGACGCCCGCCACCGGATCGACCGGCTTCACCGATCCCTGGCGCTGGAAGAAGAAGACGAGTTGGGTCCGCCTTGTTTCGGGCCCCGCATTCGAGACGAGCCCTTTCCCAAAGGGTTCACGCTCCCAAGAGACACGCCCAAGTACACCGGCTCCATGAAGCCGGAAGACTGGCTAGTCGACTACTCCACGGCTGTCAGCATAGCCAACGGCAACAAGCGTGTCACCGTAAAATACGTTCCGCTCATGCTCCAGGGCACGGCCCGGACATGGTTGAACATCCTGAAGCCCCGCAGCATCAACAGCTGGGTCGACTTCACCGAAGCATTCGTTCGCAACTTCACCAGCACATACAAGCGTCCTCCCAAGCCTCGTCAGCTCTCCTTGTGCATGCAAGGTCCCGACGAGTCGACTCGCGACTACCTCACGCGTTGGGCCGAGCTTCGGAACTCCTGCGAGGGCGTGCACGAGGTGCAGGCTATCGAGTACTTCACCGCCGGGTGTAGAGAAGGCACCCTCCTCAAGCACAAGCTCCTCTGCGACGAGCCAGAAACCCTTGACGAGTTGTTGATCATAGCAGACAAGTACGCCACGGCCGACTCCTCCATGAAGGCGGAGATTCAAGTTAGCGCAACTAGCAAAGTGGCCCCTCAAGCTCCAAGAACCCCGGCGGGAGATGCCAGTCGGCGGCAACAGCAGAGCGACCACAAGCGCAAGGCCCCACAGCCGGCTTCCAGCAGCCGACAGGTCGCGACAGTTGAAGCCCAGCAGCCGGATGGGCAGCCTCCGCCCAAGCGACAGAAAGGCGGCAAGCCCAACTGGTTGCCGACCTTCTCCTACGAGCAGACTCTGGATGGACCTTGCAAGTTCCATAGCGGCGCGAAGCCATCGAATCACACCACCTGGAAGTGCCACTGGCTCACCAGGATCACCAAGGGAGACGGCCTCCTACCTCCCCCGCCTGCTGGGAAGCCGCCTCCGCCTCCGCCCCAGCAGCCGGCTGTCAGGCCAGTCGGCGCAGTACAAGACGAATACCCCGAAGAACACGGAGCCTACGTGGTGTTTACCAGTATGGCTGATGATCGACGCAGCAGGCGGCTGCAGCGACAAGAGGTGAATGCAGTAGCATCAGAGACGCTAGAGTTCATGCACTGGTCCGAAAAGCCTATCAGCTGGAGCAGGGCTGATCACCCAGAGGTGATGCCAAGTCTGGGCTCTTATGCCTTGGTCTTGGATGCCACCTTTGCCATGGATAGACGAGCTGCTCGTTTCTCGCGAGTTCTGATAGACGGAGGCGGTGCCACCTTTCAACCATGACGTTCGGCTTGAGGAATGCCGGTGCCACCTTTCAGCGTTGCATGCAGAAGTGCCTCCTCAAGCAACTCGGGAGAAACGCCCATGTCTACATGGACGATGTGGTGGTGAAGACGGAAAAGCGTGGAACACTGCTGGAAGACCTCAAGGAGACTTTTGAGAACCTGCGCCGATTCCAGGTCAAGCTCAACCCCGAGAAGTGCATCTTCGGAGTACCAGCCGGCCAACTCCTTGGCTTCCTGGTCTCTGAACGCGGCATAGAGTGCAGCCCTGTAAAGATCAAGGCCATCGAGAGGATGGAGGTACCCAGCCTACTGCTGGATGTGCAAAAGTTCACCGGCTGCTTGGCGTCCATCAGCCGATTCATCAGTCGGCTGGGCGAGAAAGCTCTCCCCCTATACCAACTCATGAAGAAGACCACTTTCTTCGAATGGAACCACAAGGCGGACGAAGCTTTTCTCCAGTTGAAGAAGATGCTGACTACTCCACCCGTTCTGGCGGCTCCGACTCCTAAGGAACCTATGCTCCTGTACATCGCCGCCACCAGCCGGGTAGTCAGCACGGTCATTGTAGTGGAACGCAAGGAGGAAGGCAAGGTGCTACCTGTCCAGAGACCGATATATTACCTAAGCGAAGTACTGTCAGCCTCCAAGCAGAACTACCCTCACTACCGGAAGATGTGCTATGGTGTGCACTTTACCACCAAGAAATTGAAGTCTTACTTTCAAGAGCATCCAATCACTGTGGTCTGCACAGCCCCACTTGCCGAGATCATCGGAAGCCGAGATGCTTCTGGCCGAGTGGACAAGTGGGCCATAGAGTTGGCTCCCTACACCATCCACTACCAGCCCCGCACCGCCATCAAGTCACAAGCACTGGCCGACTTTCTCGTCGACTGGGCCGAGACCCAGTACCTACCTCCAGCGCCCGACTCCACCCATTGGCGGATGCATTTCGACGGCTCCAAGATGCGCACCGGCTTGGGAGCCGGCGTCGTCCTCACTTCCCCTATAGGCGACAAGCTCAAATACGCACTGCAAATCCATTTTGCCGCCTCCAACAACGTCGCCGAGTACGAGGCGCTCATTCACCGGCTCCAGCTTGCCAAAGAACTTGGCATTCGCCGGATCCCGTGTTATGGCGACTCGGACTTAGTGGTCCAACAGTCATCTGGCGACTGGGATGCCAAAGATGCAAACATGGCGAGTTACCGTTTCCTCATGCTGCAACTCAGTGGGTATTTCGAGGGGTGCGAGTTCCTCCATGTGCCCAGAAACGACAACGACCAAGCAGACGCCTTGGCACGAATCGGCTCTGCCCGCCAAGCAATACCATCCAGCGTCGCCCTTCAACGCCTCCTCAAGCCGTCTATCAAGCCTTCACCAGAATCAGACTCCATCTTTGTGCCGGCTCCCCCCGAAGATGTCGGATCCGACTCCAGTGCCCCAGCAGATGGTACGAGGATTTTGGCAGATGGATCCAAAGGCGCCATAGTCGAGGCCGGCCCAGGGACTGCAGTACCCAGCCCGGGGACTGCGGCAGCGGGCTCGAAGACTCCAGAACTCGGCCCAAGAGCCGCGCCAGTCGGCCTGGGGACTTCATTAACCCAGCAAGCGGTTGTTGACTCCAACCCGCCGCCTCCTAGCCCAGCCGCCCTCGTCCAAGTCGCAGTTCTGGCAGTTGAAGAAATAGCAGCACCCTCATGGGCCCAGCCTATCCTCAAATTCCTAGTGAGCAAAGAGCTGCCGACTAATGAGACCTTAGCTCGGCAAGTACAACGCCGGGCGGCAGCCTACACCATAGTCAACAGAGAGCTGGTCAGGCGCAGTGTCACTGGTGTCTACCAGCGCTGCGTAGAGCCAGAGCAAGGCCAAGCAATTCTCAAAGACATCCATCAAGGCGAGTGCGGCCACCATGCGGCTTCAAGAGCACTCGTCGCCAAAGCTTTCCGACACGGTTTCTTCTGGCTGACTGCCTTAGAAGAGGCCAAGGAATTGGTCCAAAAATGCAAAGGGTGCCAGAAGTTCAGCTCCAAGACGCACCAGCCGGCTTCTGCACTCAAGACCATGCCCATTGCCTGGCCTTTCGTAGTTTGGGGTCTAGACATGGTGGGACCATTCAAGACGGCACGAGGTGGCTTAACTCACTTACTTGTCGCAGTGGACAATTTCACCAAGTGGATAGAAGCGAAGCCAATCAAGAAACTGAATGGTCCGACTGCCGTGACTTTCATCTCCGATATCACAATTCGGTACGGCATACCACACAGCATCATCACCGACAACGGCACAAATTTTGTGAAAGGCGCCTTGTCCCATTTTTGCGCAACACAGGGCATCCGACTGGACCTAGCGTCCGTCGCCCATCCACAGTCAAACGTCCAGGTGGAGCGAGCAAACGACCTCATCATGTCCGGCATCAAGCCCCGACTGGTCAAGCCTTTGGAGCGCTCGGCTGGCTGCTGGCTCGATGAGTTGCCAGCCGTCCTCTGGAGTCTGCGCACGATTCCAAACAAGTCAACCGGCTTCACGCCTTTCTTCCTCGTCTACGGTGTCGAAGCCATCATCCCAACGGACATAGAGTTCGAATCCCCGCGAGTCACCATGTACACCAAGAAGGAAGCAGAAGAAGCACGTCAAGATGGCGTCGATCTGCTGGAAGAGGGCCGGCTATTGGCACTCAGCCGGTCCAACATCTACCAGCAGGGCCTGCACCGATACTACAACAGAAAGGTCAAGCCGAGATCTTTCCAAGAAGGAGACCTTGTGCTCCGACTGATCCAGCAAACAGCCGGCCAGCACAAGCTGTCAGCACCTTGGGAAGGCCCTTTCATCATCAACAAAGTGACGGGCAACGACTCCTACTACCTAATTGATGCTCAGAAGCCCCGAGCATGCAAGAGGGACGACTCCGGCAAAGAGACAGAGCGGCCATGGAATGCAAATCTCCTCCGAAGATTTTACAGTTGATGCAGTATGTCCCATGCTACCTTTTGTATTAAAGTACCAAGACTTCGGGCCCCCCGAGATGAGCTCGGGGACTGCCCTCTTTTGTCTATATGATAAAAGTTATGCCTACAAGTATGTTACTCTTTGTTATGCCGCTTGGCACCGGGCTCGATAGGTCGGCCCGGGGACTTGCCGCCTTGCACTATGAAAAGCTTCCTACAGCCAGACAAGTAGTGTGTGGCGTCTAAGCCATCTCCTGTCAGAAGCCGCGGCTCGCAGAGCGACTGTACGGTGGGCAGGAGTAAGGCAGAATGGGCACTCGCATGAAAAATGGCTAAGGACCCAAAGCATAAAACATAGCTCAAGACGGCTTCCAGCCTTCCTTTTTCTTTTCACAAACCGACTATTAACCAGTCGGCTCACCGCCTTCTATCCAACTTGCTAAAAAACTCTAAAACGGCTAAGTACTTGCCTACCCAAAGTAGCCAAGCATTTGATCCAACGGCAGTCCGCAGAGCGGCTGTCCGACTGGCAAGACAGGCAACTAAGGGAAAGCGGCAAAGGAACAAGCCAAAATAGCAATAAGCAAGAAAAGATAGAATTCGGATAAATATTTACATAGCATAGGACCTTGGCCGAATCTTCGAGCAGAAGTTCAAAATACACCCCGCGGGTGGAATTGTGCGAATTAACAAGTTCTTCAGAGACTACTAAAGCAGATAAAATAAAGATAAGGCGGCAGCCTAAGATACGACAGACAGATTCAGAGGGTCAGAGGAGGCGGCAGCGTCAGGTGTTGGGGCGACCGGCTGGGCAGTCTCGGCTTGGTCGCCTCCGGCGGCAGTCGGCTCAGTCGTACGCGGCTCATTGCTGGAGGCGCGGTCGAGCTGAGGCTGGCCGTCCGCTCCGTCTTCTGGTGCTTCCATCTCGCCTCCGTCCTCCGCCTCGCCTTCCTCCTCGACGCTGGAGTCAATCACCTCCGCCGAGTCCTCGCCATAGTCTGGGTTCATCCCAAACCACTCCGGCGGTACCTCCTCAATGTTTTCAGACCGCTCGGGGACGAAGATGCTGGTGTCGGTGTACTCGACGATCGCCGTGGCACGCTTGACGAGGGCGTCTTCCACGGCTGCCAGCCCCGGCTGGGCCTCTGACCGGAGTGTGGCCAGCCGGTCTAGATCCAGCCCCGGATATCACGCCTTGACAAACTCCAAGGCCCGACACACTCCAGCTCGTGCCGAGGAACCCTTTCAGGCCTCAAGACGACCAGCCGCGACCTTTAGCCAGTCGGCAGTCAGGATGGGGGTGTGCGGAGCCTGCATGTCCGGCCACAGGGCGGCAATCGCCTGGGCACCAACACGTGGAAGCCGGCGCAGCATCCGGTGAGTCGGCCGAAGGCGAGCCTTGATGCTCAGGATATGCTCATCAAGGGTTCGGGGAGCGTCGGCGGCGATCTCTGCACCTTCCGCCCTCCGACCTTCACGGCCAGCCTCGATGGCTTGGATGGCGGCCTGCGAGTGCCCAGGGAAGAAGTCTGCCAAGATGGAAGAAACGAAGAAACAAGTCAAAAACCAGGAGTCGGCACGACTTATAATCGGCAGCTCGAAAAAAGAAAGTAAAGAAACTCACCATCAACAATGTCTTCAATCTCATGGAAGCTGGAGGCTAGCATCGCCTCTCTGTCAGTCCAGGAGGAGCGCTCGCTCGCGAACTCGGCCAGGAGGGCGGTTTCCGCCTCTTCCACCTCCTTCTGCGTCTTCGCAAGCAGCTCCCTCTGCTCTGCCAATTGAGTGGCCAGCAGATCGCGCTCTGTGGCGAGCTTGCTGCACTCCTCCCCCTTGGCGCGCAATGCGGAGTTGGCTTCGCTCAGCTGCTGTTGAAGAATAGCGTTGGCTTCTGAAGAGAAGGAAGAAAGAAGGCGTAAGTCATCAATAAAGAAGGTCACCGGGGAGATCCGGCCCGACTGCTCAGTAGTCGGCCCGAATCTCGAGGACTACAGCCGGCGGGTGCGCCAGCGCGCCCCCGCAAAGAAGAAAAAGGATTTACTCTGGCTCTCCGACAAGTCGGCGGTCCGCTTGCCCAGCTCTTCAACGTTATGGTTGAAGGCAGTAACGCGGAGGTTGTGGTAGTCCTGCGACAAATATTTCAGACAAAAGTTAGTACCCAAAGCTCACCAATTGGAGTTCCGGGCCGCCTGCTCAGCAGCCGGCCCGAAACTCGGGGACTACACCCAGTGGGTGCGCTGGCGCGCCCCCATAGAGAGGAACAAGAAAACAAGGACCAAAGAGAAAACATACCCGTACGGCTGCCCGCGATGCCAGGTATGCCTTGGTGCAGTTCTGGATGGCGTCGCCCTCAGCTCGAAGCTTTGTTTGGACGTCCAAAAGCGCCTGGTTCAGCGGTCCTGTGCCGCCTCCCCGCACCCACCCAATGGGCTCGGCGCTCGTCGCTTCGGCATCCGGGATCGCCGAGCTGGTGGTGCCGGTCTCCAGGGGGCGTGGCGCTGAGGTTGCTTTCTCAATACGGCGGCGCGTTGGCGAGCCGACTTGAGGGAGTAGCCTCACGACGGCCTCGTCTTCAGTCGGCGGCACCGGAGGGTTCGCTGGCTGTTTGCCTTGCGCGCTCCCAAACGGCGGCGGAGGCGGCGGCAGAACGATCACGTCCGGCTTAGAGGAGTCGCCGCCTTCCTTCTCCATGACGGGGTTCTCGTGGCCGGCTTCCCCAGTCTGCCCCGTGAATTCTGGAGGCGGCGGCGCAGAGTTCAGCGGGGTGACGAACACTGCCGATTGGCGGTGCGCGGCCTCCTCAGCCTGCCGCTTCGTCGCGGCGACGGCTTCGGCCTCCGCCAGTTTCTTCTTGGCGGAGGCCTCCGCCTTATCGGCCTCCACCTTCTCTAGGCGGGCGGCCTCTTCCTCGTTGTGCTTCTCCTGCGCATTCCGCTCCGTCGCCTCCCGGACGTCAGTAGCGGGGTCAATCCGCCGAGTGGTGGCGGACGTCTCCATTGACCCATGACAGAGGCGGCGGCAACCCTCTCAAGAGTGACGGGAGCCCTGAAGCGAGGGAAGCAAGTAAAAGACTCAGACAAAGCTACAGAGAAAGAATAAAGCGTCAAGACGGAATACTCACGCGGAGACCAGCGACGGCTTCTTCACTTCCTTGCGGAAGCGGATGGCCTTCGCGGCCGCCTCGTCTCATTTGGTCGCTGCAGCCGAACTCTTGGGCTTCTTCGGCCGACTGCCGAACAAAGTTGGCACGACCCTGTGCTTCTTCCTGCCGCCAGGAGCACCCGGCGCGGCAGAAGAGCCCGCACCAGGATGGCTGGCTCCTGGCCGGGGGCGGGGGGTGACCTCCTCATCATCGTCAGGCCAGTCCTCTAGACTAGCCCCGAGCCGCGGGCCGCCTCCTCCCTCGGTGTTGTCTTCCAAAGCCGCCGCCCCCAGATCGGGGTCGTCGACGTTGCTCTCCGCCCGGTCGGCAAGGAACTCGCGGGCCGGCCCCAAGGTGCCGGCTGGTGGATGAAGGAGGGGATTCTAACCAAAGCCGACTGGTTAGGTCGCACAAAACAGACTCGGCAAGAAAGAAGACAACTCGAAGAAAGAAAGAAAGTGCAACTCACTGTAGGTGGGGGGTTGGCGCGGGAGTACGGCTCCTTGCCGAACCGCCAGTCCTCCAGCAGCTTGCTGTCCGAGAGGTAGTTCACCATGTAGGACACCTCCTCGTGAGGCATGTCCTTGGTGCACATCCGACTCGGGTCACGACGCCCGCTCATTTGGCATATCATGTGGGGCGGCCTTGGAGCGGGAGAACTCGGCGCGCCACGAAGGCGGCCAGCAGGTCCGGACCAGTCAGGCCCTCCGACTGTGTCAGCACTCGGAGTCGTGTGACGGCACCGGCTCCCGCAAGCATCAGCGACTTGGCCCGGAACGACCAGTTGGGCAAGCTCCCAGCTGGCGGGCCTGCTTCGAAGGCCGGCAGGTTGACCCAATCGCCCCCCCCGCGAAGACGCTCTTCACGTAGAAGTACGATCGCTGCCACATCTTCACCGACTTTATCAGCCTGATGGTGGGGAAGGGGTTGTCGGCCCCCAAGTTCCGCACAGCGATGAATGCGCCACACCGAGCCGGCACGCCTGCAGCCTGGGTGCCGAGCTTGCAGAAGAAGAACTCAACCCAGAGCTCGAGGGTGGGGAGGACTCCGAGGAAGCCTTCACACAAGGCCACGAAGGCGGATAACAACACCACCGTATTGGGCGTGAGGTGGTGCGGCTGGAGGTCGTAGAACTCCAGAAAGGAGCGGAAGAAGCAGCTCGCCGGCAGCCCCAATCCGTGTTGGCAGTGCAAGCGGAAGATAACCCGCTCGCCCTCCTCCGGCGCCGGAGAGATCTCCCCCCTCGGCGCAAGGCATACCCGCACGTAATCTTCGTCGGGAAGCCGACGAGTCTTGCGGAGGAACTCGATGTGATCGTCGTGGACTTCTGAGCCATCCCAGGTGCCGGCATGCACCGAGGGAGGCACGGCAGCAGAAGAAGAGCTCATCGTGAGCTGATCGCTGCGGCGTTCGTCAGAGCTTGGGAGCACGGCGGAGCGAGGAAGAAGAAGAAGGATAAGAGCAAGGAGTAGTGGGAAGGAGGGGCGCGCGTGCTCTACTGCGCCCCCCTCCTCCCCCTACTTATAGCCTCATGGGCTGCGAAGCCGAGGGGCGGTCATGGGATTTACTGCGCCCATGACCCCACGACCCCCACGTTTCCACGACAAAATTACTGCGCGTAGTAATTCCACGAGAATCCCAACCGTCTGCCTGGGCGACAGCGGATCCGCTCGGGCGCCGAGCCGCGGTAGTGGCGGGCCCCGCCTACAGGCCTGTCCCGTCACGCGCGTAGGCTGGCAGACTGGCCCGGCCGCGTGTTAACAAGTGACAAGCCCAGAACGGGCGGCAGCATGGAGGCATAGCCAGCACGCTACTTGGATCCTGCCGCGACGTTCGAAATATTGTGCGAGTCAGAGTCGGGCGAGTCCGACTCCTTCTAGCCGGCCCGGCAGAAGTCAAGCAAGATCCATGTCTCGGGCACCCAGAAAGAGAAACTGCTGAGGCTCCTCGGCCGGTCGCCCGCGGCGCCTCATCAGCTTCGGGGACTACTGTCGAAGTAATGGGCCACGGGTAGGCTAACCCGAGTCCCAGAACCTTTCAAGACATCGGGGCAGGCTGCGCCCCTCAAGACCCCAGGACAAAGAGCCGCCTTCTGAGGAGTCGGTGGCATGGCCACCGACTAGCCACTCGCGGCCGAGTCCCAGGGACGACTCAAGACAAACCGACTCCTGACTGACAACTTCCCAAGAAGCCGGCCTTGGGGAGTCGGCCCGCGACTCCAGCAAAACCCCACGTCCCCATCAAGAGGGACAAGACAGGGGAGTGGCTACAGTGAAGACTGCTCCCACCCCTTTCCAAAGGCAAGCATCGTCACAGTATGCCGTACTCGCGGAGATCTCCGTGCGGCATGGCACTGTTGCCGTGCTGGCCCTGACGTCAGCATCGAAGGACCGAATCCTGCGCCCACGCTGGCTTGTCTGTACGACCCTGGGGCGGCGGGTCCCACCAGCCAGTGAGACCCCAGGAGACGGCAAGTGCACCACAAGTCGGACCCATCAGGAGTCGGCCCCAGAGAGTCGGTCGGCTCCTCCCCCGGGCCCATGCGCCATTAACCAGATGTGACAGAGAGTGGCAATTGTGATCGCCCGCCAGGCAGCGGGGCTGTTGCCATGACTCCATGACGAAGCCCGTGTCATTAGAAGCACGGCTACAGTAATCAGCAGCCGACAAGACCCGCCCGCGGCGGACACGGCCTGTCGGCTCCGTACCTAGACAATCGGCGGGCCCCAGCAGTCGGCGGAGAAGACGGAGGCCGGAGGCACTGACGGCTGGGCCCGCGCCCAGCCGGATTACCATTGTACCCTGGGGGGTAGGCCTATATAAACCCCCCAGGGCACCCATGCAAAGGGTTGGAATCCATTAGCTCTAGACCAGATCATATAGGAGGGAGAGAGCTAGCCTTGCCCTCTCAAGCCTCCAGAAAACAGCGCAAGGAGCAATCGTGTAAACACTTGGCCATAGTGATCATGCGGAGACCCCATAGAGCAGAAGTAGGGGTATTATCTCCCTGGAGAGCCCTGAAGCTGGGTAAGATTCACCGGCATGCATGTCTACGCCTCATCCCGTTTCCAGGCACCGGCGACGTTCTACTCGCCCCCACCATGATAAGCCATCCTTTGGCATATGTCACACCCAACCCCCGACATAGAGTTCCCCCCTTTTATGATCACTATACGATCAGAATACGTGCTTCGTGTCATAATAACACTGCTCCACCCATCAAGCTAAACAAGCTTAGTTGTTCAAATACGAATATGATATTATTAAAACAGAGTTGTTTAATTGGTCAGCTAAATGTTCCTAAATTAGTTTTGAAAATGCATGTTCGCTGCTCGGGTGTGTATCTTTACAGGGTGCCCACGGTGGGCCTCCCCACCCTGGGATTTTGGGTCATCCCAGGCCCCGATTCCCCTCTGTTCTGCTGCACGCTTCCGATCTCTACTCGCCCCCAACCGCCTGCCTCGCCGGCAACTTGCCATCCCCAGACGGCATGACTCTAGGAGGAGACGCCGGACTAACAGGAGGCCAGGAGCCGCTCGCCCAATAGTGTCACCGCTGCCCGGGCGCGCCGCCGTGCCTACCTTCCCAGTCCGTTCAGGGCTTAGGCGTGCAGCACCCACCAAGCCAACCCGATTTATCCTACGATGCGTCCTCAACACTCAGCAGCCACTCCTCATCACCCATTTTCTAATTGATTAATTACTCATTAGGCAGGACTGTCATTAGGGTTTGTTGTGTGCTCAGTGCTACCTACACTTAATGGTTCAGATGTATTTCGGTAATCTTTAGTACCTCTAAAGTTCACATGGTTTTCAAAATTCCGACCCTCGGAACAGAAACTAGTCATTTTGGATTGTTGGTCGTAGTGACATTGACCCAGATTACTACTGCAAGCCAGGTTTGTCGACAATTTTACTTGTCTTTCTTACTCATTCGATATAATATCCAATTATTCACGTCGATTAGTTGCAAACAATAAGTGCTAGACAAACTTCTTCATTCAGATTTTGGAAGGTCTCTTACTGCAGTTACAATTCTGCATACTTGTCCTAGTAAGCTCACAAGTAAATGATTGATTCACTACATCTATGCTTGCCTTGTCATATTTCTTGTCAATATTATTTTAGGGTGGACCACCCTGTTTCTAAATACTGGAACCGTACACATGAGTGAATAGTATTTCTCTATGTGATCTCTTCCATCATGTGTGGGTAATGAACACTGCATTGTACAGAAAGAAAGTGTCATTTCCAGCTTTTACATAGGTTTCAATCTTTTACATGGAATACAATCTGCCTACTTGCTTTGTGTCGCACTACCAACACTCCACCCTTGAAGCTAAACATTACGCCACTCATAATTGCTTAGTTTATTTGTTCAAATACGTATTTCATATGATTCTAATGTTCCTACTTCAGTTTTGAAATGTGTGCCCGCCTGTTATAGAGACATAAGGGGTTTGTATTTCTGTGTGTGGTCTGGTCAGCACAGTTGGGGAGGTGAACTTTGCATATGCAGGGGTTTATAGGGAGACACTCTCCGAGTTGAATCCGCAATGCATTCCATAGATAATCTGACTACTTTTTATGTTTTCATGAATCTCAGATTCTGAACAGCATCATAATGATTATGAGCTTGCGCGCATGAAAATAATAAAGTAGAACAATGCCATGGCTGTCAAACTTGGCATTAAGGGACTGAAATCAAGTCTGGATGCAATGCAATGAAAACGCTCTCCACCTACAGATTCATGCTCAGAATATGATCCTAACAGTGATTCTGAGCTAGAGGGAGACCTAAGTCAATGTAGCTCCCTGGTGGAGGAGTCAGAGGAAGATGCCCGATCTTATTCACCCATCAAGGTACTTGCTCTAACTTTCCAAGGTTACATTGCTCGCACATATCTTGCAACTGATGCTTTGCATTGCTTCCACTTTGTTGAACTTCCATTAGCTTAGTTTACACATCGTGTATGTGAATATGCCCTGCCTATCCATTTTCAGTACATATTCCATCTGTCATCATACCATATTTATCCATTCAAATGTTGTTATTGTGTATCAGACATTCAAAAGGAAGAGGGCAATTGCTGATCGCGGAGGAGCACAAGCAAAGTATTTGGAAAAGGTAGTGGCACATGATAAATCAAATAGCCCATTAGGTGTAGTTGCAATATCACCTGACCCACAAAATACCCCAACTCTAGCAGACTCTAGTCCTACTACACTGTTCATTTCTAATGCCCCAACTCAGCAGACCCCAACTGCAGCAAACAGTATGATTATGCCAGTTGACATAGCACCAGCTGTACGACACAAAACCCCCATTCTAGCAAAGAGTACACCAAATTCAGTTGCCAAATCCCTTTTCGAACCAGAGAGAGCCCCAATTGCAGCAAATAGGACCCCTGTTCCATTTTTTCCCAGTTTAGAAGACGAAGCTTATGTTGTTGTCAGGAACTTTGTGCGCATCTTCCCTTCATGGAAATATTATATCGTAGACACAGAACAATTTCCAGTCTTCCTCCGCAACTTACGCGTAAGTAATGTACTAATGTTATTCATGGTCATTACTGCATATGTTTCTGCTGATAAAAGACACAAGATTTCATTCTTTTAAATAGGCGAGGAGCAAACTAGATTGTGATGAGGAGCAAGGGTTGGTTGCGCTTTTCAAGCACTCGTTGATGAAGTATCATTCCTACCTGAGGCAAGCACACTTCATGCAAGCCTCTGAACAAAATTTCTGTAAAGTCTCCGGTGCTACATTTATCCGACGGTGACTGGAGTAATCTTGTTACACTTGGTCTCGGCTGCAGCGTAAGGTACTGTCTATGATATCACATCACAATTTGAACTACATTTCTGCCTTTGCCTTAATGTCTCACTTGTACGAAAACTGTTAGCATAAGAACATTTGTTCTCAAGGGACCACAGAATCTCCCAACTATACTGCACACTGCATTGCTCTTGTGAGTACCTCTTGCCCTATATGACCATACTTACTTTCATAGCTGTTTGATTATGTAGCATCACTGGACATGTTAGCCTCGTAATCGTCCATTTGGTGGACATTATAAGATCTGTATGGACTCTTACATAAATTTAGAATCAACCCAATGCTTTTGAAGAGGTTTAGCTCTACAGTCCTCTTGTAAAGACTGAACATGGTCTATCACTGTACTTACATTAACAACTACTCCCTCCATCCCATAATATAAGAACGTTTTGTACAGTACACCAGTGTTGAAAACACTCTTGTATTATGGGAAGAGGGATTGGTTCATTTTGTAGCATTCTGCATCTTATCTCCCTCTCCCACCATTTACTAAAAAAGATCAGATCTATATTTAATCTTACCAACAAGTAGAATACATAGACAATGCTAGTGCAGAAGTGTAGCCCATTGCTCTTGTCAGTACATTTTGTCCTGTAACGCTTTTACTTCCAGGGATTGGTAGTTGATTATGTAGCATCAATCTGCATCTTATCTTCATTATCCTCTATCCCTTCCAGTATTATCATATCTATAATTACCCTCTACAAAATGTAGAGTACAGGCAATGCTTATGAAGAAGATTCTGTGCTGAAATTCTTGAGTTATCCTTCCCTTGACATGGAGAAGGGCATTATAAAGCTGGTGTTAACTGTTAATGTAAGTCAGTCCTTCTAAAGCCTTTATCCTCAACTGTTGTTTAATTTGCTCATACTCCCTATCGTTTACTGCTGTTTAGTTTGCTGTTTCTACCAAAATGCATGTTCGTAAGAACCGTAAGTTCTAAGTTTTACTTGTAAAACCAAATTCCTTATTCATACCATGCACATTACTTAATACTCCCTATATGTATGCTTGTTTTTGTGGATCTATAATCCAGTGTGTGGTGAAGCATCCCACGTTTGCACCTTGTCATCTCCTGTTTTATCTTACTGATGTGGCTGATGATATGAACAACATGCCATGCACATTATCCAAAATAGATACAATGATTTTCTTTGCCCTTCATCTATGCTTGTTATGTTGACATGGTAATCTAGTAGTGTGGTGAAGCTCCCTGCATTATGAACAATGCCAAATTGTGCTATTGATATTTTGAACTTACTCTTTATTTTCTAATTTGAAATTGGATAGAATTGACAAAACAATTATCATCTTTGTTTATACACGTGCAAAACCTGTCATCTCTCTGCTTTGTTTTAGGGTGATATGCCTGATGGCATGCACAAGTCTACTGAAGGATGTGAGACAAACCCAACATATATTGCAACAAAGAAGGAAAAACATCTTGAAGATAGCGAGACAACCCCAAAGTCTTGTCTTGATGCAGTGTTCAAGTTACTTGAGACTAACAGTCAGACAAGCTCACAGAATTTGTTGTCTGAATCAGTTCGACTTCTTCAGTCCCAAGTTCTAGCAGAAAGGCATTCTGCAACTCAATTTCGACTTGAAGTCCTATCTCTAAGAAAGATTACGGAGAACACCAATGAGAACCTCATCGCTAAACAGCTACACCTGGAAGCTATGACCGACATGCTAGGCCAGTCTCATAGCCTTGCTTAGCAGCTTGCGCAGCGGTTCCCCCCCAAGGCTAACCTTTCTTGAACTGTCTTGGAAGTGGTCTCGGTTCAGTATTATTTTGTTACGCTGCAATGGTGCCCAATTTTCGTAATCTTCTTCTTCGTTGTGCTTTATGATCACTCGTGGCGAACTTCGATGCCCAGTGGATGTAATATACCTTAAATCCTTTATTGTATAGTGTGGGTTTATTCTTAGTTACTATGTCGTAATTTCTTTATTGTATAGAGTAGGTTTGTTCTTAATTCCTACTAGTTACTGCCATCATTCGCTATGTGAAGAAAAAATCAGATGTAGTCGACCGGACAAAAACATTCGACTCTAACGGGTCAGGTTTTTAGCGGGCCACAATTGGGCCGGCCTGCGTCTTTCTTGGGCCCGAATGATTGGGGCCTTCACACATTCTACCAGGCCGAAACTTACACCGGCCTATATTTTAGTTGGGCCTTTTGTCGACCCAGCGCTTAGTTTGGCCCAGGTAGCGTTGGGCCATTAACAGGCTGAATATTGTACTGGCCTGTTACGGCCGAGATGAAACCACGGGCCTTTAGCAGGCCAAAATGCATGTTGGGCCTCAATTTTCACTAGTCGTCGACGAGCCTTCAGTAGGCCGAAATGTAGACCGGGCCATTTTGGGCCCAGTTAGCTCACGAGCCGTTACCAGGCCGAAACATATCTCAGGCCTTAGTTGGCCCACTGATATCATGGGCCATTAAGAGGCCGAAATCTTAGCACAGGCATCAACGGGCCGAATTACGCGACATGCCTTTAACATGCCCAAAGTCACGTTGGGCTTAACTGTTGCCACCTTTAGCACGGGCCGTTAGGCCATTCCCAGGCCGAAAGTCACACCGGACTGAAATGGGCCCATGTCTACATCAGGCCTCTAACAGGCCGAAAGTCACTGGGCTATAGTTGGGCCCAAATATTCGGTGAACAATAACGGGCTAGATCTGGCTTTGGGCCGCAAATGGGCCCAAATATTGGGCGAACAATTAACGGGCCAGATCTGGCTTCGGGCCGTAAATGGGCCCAAATATTGGGCGAACAATTAACGGGCCAGATCTGGCTTCGGGCCGTAAATGGGCCTTTATTAAGCAGGCCGTTATTGGGCTGGCCCACTAGTACTTGATTAAGTTCTATGGGCCTTTGACTGGGCCGGCCTTTTTTAACCTATATGGGCCTCTATTGGGCCCAGCCACTTGTCGATGTATCATAGGCATGTCTCCTCCAATGGATGGGCGACATTTGGCCCATTGACGAGCTGACAGGTGTTCCCTTCGGCCAATCAGAATTTTACATGTGGAAATTTCCCATTGGTCAGGGCTGTTAACGGGTTATCGGATCCAAAATCCGACCCAATAGCTTAACGGCGTTCTGTTATGGGGGATGCCACGTGTCGGTCACCCTTGATGAAAGCACTTCTGTGATGCGTGATTTATCGTCATGGAAGTGGACACTTCCATGATGATAGTTTTGGTAATGTCATGGAACACTTCTACGACAGCACAGGTATGACTATCTTGATTCTGTCATAAAATCGTCATGGATGTACATGCATGACAAAAAACGCGACCTACTGTGACAAACACGTATCATCATGGAAGTGTATTTTTTTGTAGTGATGAATGGATCAATGATTGAGCATAATGGGCTAGGGATAGCTTATTTTAGCGTTGATATTTTGATAGACATGGTTGCTTGTTGGTATGCTTGAGTATTTAAGTTATCATGTCAAAACTAGACTATTGCTTTGAACAATATAAAATTCCAAATGTCCATGCTATAAAGAAAAGAATACGATATGGCATGTTAGGCAGCATTCCACATAAAAAATTCTGTTTTTATCACTTACCTATTCGAGGACGAGCATGAGTTAAGCTTGGGGATGCTGATACGTCTTCAACTGTCGGTATACAAAAGTAGGGGCCCTTCTGTACCCCTTTACTTGTGCGCGGGCAGTCGTAGCCACACCTATGGCCGGGCTTGGCAGGGCAGAGGGAGTAAAGACACAAGATTGTCGAGGCAGCACCCAAGCCAGAAGCATAAAGAGCAAGGGGACAAGATGGGCTTCCCCCGGCAAGAGGCTTGCCGGGGCGGCCTACACAGCCCCGGCAGGAGCCTTGTTGGGGAAACTTGCCCAACGCCATCAAGATCGCCACCTTTGAGCCTGAGAGTTATGACGCCATCGACAACGTCAAGACCAAGGCTTGGGAGTGCCTGCATAGTGGCATGCGGACCTTTGTGGGAACCAAAGGTCTGCAAGCCTAGATGAGAACCAGAAGACAAGGACCCCCGGCAAGATCTTGCCGGGGATGACCAAAGACCCCCGGCAAGACCCTTGCCGGGGACGCTCGCAACCCCGCCCTGGCAAGATCCTTGCCAGGGACGCCCACGAGATCCCGCCAAGGGCCTCGCCAGGGGCATCTACGGAGCCAAAGCCAGGCCCGCACTTACCAAAGCTTCGATGCCACGCGCCCGTTCCGATGTGGCGGCCGGCCTACCAACTAGGCGCACGCTTGCGTTGCAGCATGCAGCTTCTAGGCCAACCATCCAAGCACCTGCTTGGTGGCATGCAGATCTTCGTGAAGACTCTCTCACCACACCAGCACAGCAGCCAGCCAGCCAGTGTGGCGCTGCATGCCTAGTCAGCCTGGACGCGCGTCGAAGCGAGGCGAGGCGACGATGGACGGGACAAGCCTCTTCGCCGTCCCCGATAAAGCAAGATGACACATAGGCGATGCATTAAATGTGTTTGTCCTAGGATGTCAGGAGATAAACTTGTACACTATTTATCCTTTCCACCTCTTGTGTGCCACTGTGGCATCCCCTTGATGTATAAAAGGAGGCCTGAGGCATACTGAGGAAGGATTCAGACTTTTTGGGCTAGGCATGCATTGCAGCTAGTTAAAGAACACAAGCACACCAAATATACACCAAACCAGGACAAGGGTATTACGCACCGTTTGCGGCCCGAACCTGGATAAAATTCCCCCATGTTGATCTTCTAAACCCGCTCTTTGCATAGCCCCGCGCCCCATCAACCATAGAAGGGATTCCCTGTGATCCCATAGGTGTCATTCCAGAACCCCGACATCTTTGGCGCGCCAAGTATGGGGTGCCAGCTATGAAAATCTGGTTTTGAAGCCAACTCATCGACTCCTTCGTCGCAATGGCTCCCAAGAAGAAGGCGATCATGGCGATCGGCTCGTCTGGGGCCGAACCACCAGTCCCAGCGCGGGCGGGTGACGGAGCGGTCGTGGATGGTTGCAGAGACGTGGCCCGCGAGCATCCACGACACTCTGGCAATCGGAGCCAGGCGAGCGGCATCGCGCGTGCCCAAGATGACGGGCCACACGCTGCTGGGCCCGGAGGCAGGGCCGTGCTGCCCACGGGCGGCGCGGCGACCTCCTGAACGCCCCAGCCGGTGCCTGCGCTGTGACCTTCCCAGGCCGCACGTGATGAGCAATGCCACGACGTCGGTGCCTCCGGATACCGCCGCAAGAAGAGACCTTTGTGTCACTCTCAAGGCGCACCGGGCCAGCATGCGCACCCAGACGCGGGCGGAAATGGCGCGCGACAGCGAGACCGTGATATAGCTCCCTCTAACGTGATTAGAAGTCGGAACACGTCACGGTCTACGCAGCTTTTGCCGCCACGCACGCTAGCGGAAGCGTTGGCACGCGTGCAACTACTCCTCGACTTCCCCCCAGCAACGGAGAAGCTCGACGAGTGGAGGGCCACCATTCGAAGCCTCGTCAGCTTCTCCATCAAAGATGAGCCATGCCAAGCGGGACCCTTGTACCGGGGATCTATTGAGCCGGTGCATGCCAGCGGTGGGAGGACCGGTGTTGGGAATATAGCTATCAGTTATGACCCGCCCAGGAAGGGCTGGGTCAGCCCCAATGGCGGATCACAAAGGAATCCCAGTAGACATTCAAGGCGATAGATTATTAAACCTTATAGAAGGCCTAAAGGCCTAGCGGCGGCTTAAGGCCTAGTATTGTAAACCGTCGTATGTAAGGAAAGACTTGTAAGGAAAGGAATGTAAAAGAAGTCACCGAGCTGGACACGATTTATGAGCCGGCCGGGACTCTGAAGGCCACCAGGCGTCCACCCGTGTATATAAGGGGACGACCCGGTGGAGGCTTAAGGCAAAAAAAAACAAGAGATCGATAACCAAGCCGACGAACTAGCCTCTTGGTGATCGAAACCCCAGCAATATCAACACAACTAGACGTAGGCTTTTACCTTCATCATAAGTGGCCAAACTAGTATAAAACCTCTCATGTCCTTTGCCCCGATTAACCCCTTCTTGCTTCCTAGTTGCGATGGCCCTACGACTAAGTCCTTTTGCTAGGACATTTTCCGTGACAATTCCACGACAGTTGGCGCCCACCGTGGGGCCAGCGCACGATGGATTTGAGTTCTTGAAGGGCAACTTCAAAGGGCTCAAGGGATACGCTGTGGGCCGGATGACCAAGAGTTATCGCGGCAAGCTCTACATCGACGACGAAGGCTGGGGCCCCGAGGCCAGCTCAATTGAGTACGGGTACCAGGTCCCCTTCGGCGGAATTCCCGTCTTCATCGGCCGGATCGGCGAATCGGGCCCTGAGCCGAACGTCCACACCAACCTCGTCGAAACGGCTCAGCACGCAAGGTCCACCCGTGTTCAATCTGTCGTGAAGCATGCCTTCATAGGTTGCATCCATGGCGGTGAATACTCTGAGGAATCAGTGGATGGCGGTGAGACGACCGTCTGTTCTGACGCCACATCATCAACATGTGAGACAGATTCTTTGTATCAGCTACAGGATGGCATGCTCGGGGGCTGTTTTGATGGCAGCAGTATTCCGGACCCCCTTGAGCCGCCGAATTGGGCCGGAGTCTTCATGGTAGGAACACAGCCGGGGTAGAACTCCACAGCAGCAGCGGCAACAACCACCGGGTCGGCCGCAGCCGGGTCAAGAGACCCCGCGCGCCCGCCGGCTCAGATTCTGATGGACCTCATGGATAAACTGACGACCCTGTTCACTGCCGTGGTAGACTCGATGGATAAAGCTCAGCATGACATAGAGGTGGCACGCGTACGTGAGGAGATGGTACAAGCAAAAGAAAATTTAGCAGGAGAAGAGGTCAGGATGGCAGCGGAGCAGGCGGCTTTGGACGCTCGTGCTCAACAGCTTCAAGCAGAAACCTTCCGGCTCTCGGTGGATCTGAACGCATCAAACGAGGTCATGAGAAGAAGGCATCAGAAGACCCAGTCACGTCTACCTCTGACGCTCGATCCTAGGAACCTTTTCCATACACCCGGGGCCAAGGCAAGTAACCCACCAGAGGCAAATCAGATCACGACACCCGGGGCGACGGTTCAGCCGCGCACCATGGAACCACCTCGTGCACACACCGCTCCGCCTCATTATGTGCCAACACCGCCGGGTCACTTCTCCAATCCTTTGGAAAACCTCATTGCTATGTCAGCTTGTTTGGCGGCTCTCCCGATGGAGGGCGATTCTCCGGCGATGATCGAAACATGAAGGGTGAGAGAACTTCTTCAAACAGCTCTGGCGCAACAGGATGCGTACTCTTACAGTCGAGACAGGATCCATTCAACCCCCCACCCGAGCCGGAGTCCAAGCTACAGTAGGCATATGGATTCAGCTGAGATGTCAAGCAATGCTCAACGCCGCAATCGGCCGCACATGCATGAGCCAGTACAGGCTGGAGCCCTTAACTTGGCGGATCAGGAGAGGATCCGACAAGAGGCAGAGCGAGCGGTTCAACTGGCGGCAGAGCAGGCGGCTCATCAGACATTTCCGGTTTATCCAGCAACCTCGATTGAGGCAGGAGTGGCCACAAGAACCGGAGGTGTCCCTTGCCTGGTACCGGCCATACGTAATGAGCGTTTGCCAAAGGACTTCAAGGGGCCTCATAACGTGCCTAATTACATGGCCGATTTGCAGCATGGGGCTTGGATTGAGAGCTATGAGATGGCCATGGAGCTGTTGGAGATCAGCGACGCGACAATGGCTAAGTATTTCACCATGATGTTGGATGGAACGGCTCGTACTTGGCTAAAAGGGTTGCCCCCCAATTCCATCGGCTCATGGGCGGAGTTAAAGGCCCGGTTCATTCAAAACTTCAAGGACACATGCAAACAACCTATGTCAATCGTGGATCTAACTAATTGTAAACAAGAGGAAGGTGAGTCCACAACCCATGGGGTGCGCCGGGTCAAGGAGATAATTCATTCATCTGATAAGATGGATGCCGGCTCGGCAGTCTTAATGTTGGAGAAAAATTGCTGTTTTGAACCTCTGAAGCAGAAGCTGGGGCGGCTTAAACGTGACTGCAATGACATGGGCCAGTTGATGGCGGCTCTCGTCAAGTATGTTGATTCTGATAGTACCAAGGACCCTGTGTCTGATGAAGAAAGGACGGGGAAGGGAAAGAAGAACGACAACGGCAAGGGTCACCACCATAACCCGACAAATCAAGGAGGTAATAAACGTAAGGCTGACGAATTTATGGCTAACACCAATGCACAGGGAAACAATCAACGGCGCAAGGGTAGGCAACCCCCTCGGTCGGGCGGATCAGGTCCCACCCTTGAGCAACTATTGAATGAACCCTGTCCAAGACACGGCACCCAGGAGAAACCAGCCACCCATCTGTGGAAGGACTGCACAATCATGAAGGCATTCAAAAATTCAAATGCATTTGATGGAAGTCACGACCCTGGCGGCGGTTCAGGTGGAGGCGGCTTTCATGGCCTGGGCGCCGGCTCAGGTGGAGGCGGTTTCCACGGTCAGGGACATGCGGGTAACCAAGGAGGTTATAATCCACAACCCGGCCAAGGTAATCAGCAGCAATCTGGATATCAGAGGAACCTAAAACAGTTGAATAGTGGGCAATATCATGTATTTACCACTAGGTTGTGCAAGAGGGACCAAAAGCTTCACAAGAGGGCTGTCAATGCCGTTGAGCCGGCGATTCCACGTTACTTACGGTGGTCAGAACAACCTATTGTGTGGAGCAGAGAGGATCATCCTCCCCAGGTTGACAATCCGGGTCACTTGGCCTTGGTAGTAGCGCCTCAAGTTGGTGGATATAAATTCACTAAAGTGCTCATGGATGGGGCTGTAGCATCAACATCCTCTACTATGAGATGTTTCGTCGGATGGGGTTGACTAATAAGAGTCTTAAGCAATCGTCGGATGAATATGATTCCAGAGCGGAGAAATTAACCTTTGAGGTGGTTAAGATCAAAAGCCCATATCATGCTTTGTTTGGACGGACGGCTTACGCCAAGTTCATGGCTCGACTGTGTTATGTGTATCTGCAGCTCAAGATGCCGGGTTATAAGGGCACCATTACAGTACATGGAAGCCGGAAAATAGCCCATGTGTGTGAATAGGGAGATGCTGCATATGCTGAGTCTGTTTGTGCAACAGAAGAGCTAAAGTTTTACAAAGATAATGTTGCCCCGGCAGACATGACGTCTTTAAAGAAGCCAACAACGGAGCATGAACCGCTGTTGAAATTCAAGTCAGCTGATGACACCAAGATGGTTGATTTTGTGCCCGGTGACTCATCCAAGCAGTTCATCATCAGTGCCAACTTGGATCCAAAATAGGAAAGCACGCTCATCGAGTTTATCCATGAGAACCGGGACATCTTTGCATGGAAACCTTCTGACATGATGGGTGTCCCGAGAGAACTCGCTGAGCACACTCTCAATATTGATCCAAAGTTTAAGCCGGTCAGGCAATTTCTCCGATGATTCAACGAGGAAAGGCACAAGGCCATTGGAGAAGAGGTGGCCCAGCTCTGGCGGCCGGGTTCATTGTGGAAGTCTTTCACCCAGAGTGGTTAGCCAATCCAGTGCTTTTACTAAAAAAGAACGACACCTGGCGTATGTGTGCGGATTACACCGATTTAAATAAGGCTTGTCCGGATGACCCTTTTGCTCTCCCCCATATTGATCAGATCATTGATGCTATGGCGGGTTGCGCACATTTGAGTTTTCTAGATGCCTATTCAGGTTATCATCAGATCAAGATGGAAGTCAAGGACCAGGAGAAGACAGCTTCCATCACTCCGTTTGGAGCCTTCTGCTATGTATCTATGCCCTTCGGGTTCAAGAGTGCCCAAGCAACTTATCAATGATGTATGTAGAATTGCCTTCACAATCAGATTGGGTGTAATGTTCATGCTTATGTGGATGATATAGTGGTAAAATCCAGGAAAAAGGAAACCTTGGTCACAGATCTGAAAGAGACCTTTGATAACCTCTGGGTCTACAAAATGATGCTTAACCCGGCCAAGTGTGTTTTTGGAGTCCTAGCTGGCAAGCTTTTGGATTTTTTGGTGTCCAACCGAGGTATTGAAGCTAACCCGGAGAAGATTAAGGCAATCACATCCCTGGCCAAACCAACATGCATCAATTACGTCCAACGGCTGGCAGGTCGTGTTGCTGCTTTGAGCCGGTTCATAAGCCGGTTAGGGGAGAAGGCGATGCCTTTGTATCAGATGATGAAGAAAACTGATGATTTTGTTTGGAGCGATGCTGCGAACTCTGCTTTTGAGGATTTGAAGAAACAGCTTGGTGAGCCGCCGGTCCTTGCTGCTCCAGTTGAGAAAGAGCCTCTATTGTTAGACATAGCCACCAACTCACGAGCTGTTAGTGTGGCAATTGTGGTGGAGCGCAAGGAGGTTGGCAAGGAACATCCGGTTCAGCGGCCGGTTTACTACGTCAGTGAGGTGTCGATTGAATCTAAACAAAGATATCCACATTGGCAGAAGCTCGTATATGGGGTGTTCATGGCGAGCCGGAAGCTCAAACATTACTTTTAGGGTCACCCGATCACTGTGGTTAGCTCTGCTCCTTTGGGAGACATCATTCAAAATAAAGAAGCCACTGGATGAGTCGCCAAATGGGCCATTGAGCTTGGTTCTCATGGGTTGAAGTATGTACCGCGTACTGCGATCAAGTCTCAAGCACTGGTTGATTTTATTAATGACTGGATAGAGATGCAGATGCCGGAGGAGAAAGCAGACAACACATATTGGACTATTCACTTTGATGGGTCTAGACAGTTGGAAGGCTCGGGGGCTGGAATTGTTTTAACCTCCCCTCGAGATGAAAAATTTTGTTATGTGTTGCGGCTGATGTCTCCTTACACTAACAACGCAGCGGAATATGAAGCGTTGCTCCATGGTCTTCGAATGGCTAAAGAGATGAGCCTGAGCCGGGTCCGGTGTCTTGGCGACTCAGATTTGGTAGCTCAACAGGTGTCAGGCAAGTGGGATTCTAAAGATCCTCTCATGGCGGCTTATCGCCGTGAAGATGATGCTGTTGCAGGGCATTTTAAAGGATATCAGGTGGAGCACATTGACCGTAGGAAGAACGAAGCGGCTGATGCTTTAAGCCGGTTGGGATCTCAGCATAAACCGGTGCCACCTAACACCTTTTTGGATATTTTACATAACCCGTCTGTTAAGTTACTTACAGAAGAAGATCTAGTCGTTCCTAACCCGGAGGCGCAATTGGTGGCGGCTCTTCATGTCATCCCAGATTGGACAGTGCTGTTCTTGGCTTACATGACCCGGGGCGAGCTGCCAGCGGATGAGACCTTGGCCTGACAGATAACTCGACGGTCTAAGTCAATGACGATTTCTGAGGGAGAACTATACCATCGCAGCATCTCTGGAGCATTTCAGCGGTGTGTTTCCCCTGAATAAGGCCAAGAAATACTTTGTGAGATCCATGAAGGCGATTGTGGTCATCATGCCGGGCCAAAATCTCTGGTGGCCAAAGCTTTTCATCAAGGTTTTTACTGGTTGATGGCTCACGCTGGTGCAGAAGATCTGGTCAGTAGATGTGATGGATGTCAAAAATTCGCACGACGATCACATGTGCCGGCTCAAGAGCTGCGGATGATTCCCATCACTTGTTCGTTTGCGGTCTGGGGGCTTGACATGGTTGGACCTTTCAAAAGGTCTAAGGATAAAAAGACACATCTTTTAGTGTCAATTGACAAATTCACAAAGTGGGTTGAGGCAGAACCAGTGAGTAAGTGTGATGCGGCCACAGCGGTTCAGTTCATGAAAAAGGTGATTTTCTGTTTTGGTTTTCCACACATCATTATCACTGACAATGGCACTAATCTATCCCAAGGGGCTATGGAGGAATTCTGTCAGCGCGAGCATATCCGGCTTGATGTTTCTTCTGTAGCCCATCCTCAATCCAATGGTCAGGCTGAGAGAGCAAATCAGGAAATCTTAAAAGGTCTCAAGCCCCAGCTTATGGTTCCCTTGCAGTGAACGCTGGGTTGTTGGGTAGAGGAGTTACCCTCGGTGTTGTGGAGTATCAACACCACCCCTAAGAGGTCTACAGGTTATACACCTTTCTTCATGGTTTATGGAGCGGAAGCAGTGTTGCCTAGTGACATCCGTCATGACTCGCCCCGTGTGGTGGCTTATGTTGAAGCTAACAATGAACAAGCCAGACAGGATGCACTTGATTTGTTAGATGAGGAAAGAGACTTAGCAGCGGCTCGATCAGCAATTTATCAACAGGACCTGGGCCGTTATCACAGCCGCTGGGTTAAGTCCAGGACTTTTCAAGAAGGTGACCTGGTGCTCCGGCTCATCCAGGATCTGTCAGATGCACGCAAGCTATCCCCACCTTGGGAAGGACCCTTTGTGGTCAGCAAGAACTTAAACAATGGGTCATATTACCTCATTGACGTTCGAGAGCACAAAGACTCACGTAAGTCGGAAGAGGAGACCCGCCGGCCGTGGAACATTGCTGAACTTCGGCCATACTACACTTGAGCCACCGGTTCTCATCATGTACATATTTTGAGGTTGTATATACTATGATAAGTAATAAAGCAGGACCACCGGTCTCTTTTCTTTTCAAAGATTATACATCTTTACTATTCTTTACTACTATTTTCAAATGAGTATTAAGGAGCTGATCATATTTGAATCAAGTCTAACCTTTTTTGGCCCGGCTTATGATCGTATTCGAATCTAGCTGCAAACTCTCAAGGTCACTTGGGGGCTTCCTGTTCAAACATAGGTCGTATTCAAACCAAAGAGAACATAGCTGCCGTAACCCTCTTGATCGGCTCAAAGCCAAACTCACTTGGGGGCTTCTTGATCGTATTCCAAGCATAGCTTAACCCCTTTTGGGTCCGACTTGGATCGTATTCGAATCAGGGTCATTAAAAACCTCTCAAGGTCATTTGGGGGCTTCCTGTTCAAACATAGGTCGTATTCGAACCAAAGAGAATATAGTTGTCGGTACCCTCTTGATCGGGGCAACGCCAAAGCCACTGGGGGCTATACGATCGTATTCGAATCTTAGCTTAACCCCTTTGGTCCGGTTTACTGATCGTATTCAAATCAGAAAACCCCCAACCTTTAGTTACAAGGTTAATTTTGTTTACAACCTGTTATTTGTCTTCTTGGTTTTTGTTGTCTCAATTTCCAAATAATCAATCATGGTCTCTTTGCCGGCTTGACTATTTGACAACACGCCGCCAGGGCATGATAATCATCAGGTATTCAGAAGCATTGACTTCCCGCAAATACTTGATTATCAACCTCATCACCCGGGTCATATAAACCGGTGGTTCGGAGGTCAAAGATACAGGTATGGCTATTGTTTATGAACAATTTCCTTCTGTATTAATCAAAGGTTATTTCAACCTTGGTACGTCTGGTTCTGTTTTCTACTATGATAAAAATATTGGCTATAAACCGAGTGTTCTGACCCGTTCGGTACTAAGCCGCCAAGCAAGTTTTTTACTTTTATCTACAGGAACAGAGCAGAAACATTACAAGGACAACCATAAATGTGATGCATATATTGACATCAACAAACACAGAAGCACACACGGTGTCTTATGCGCGATGGCATGGGCAAATTTTGCAGTGTTTTCATAGCTAATTTATTACAAGGCTTTTAGAAAACCCATGAAGATGGTCTTCACTCCTCCCTCGCCGGCTCACCGCCTTCTGCTAATTGGAAGTTAGTTTTGACAAGTCAAAACTATCTATAGCAGTAAATTCTGCTTCTTGATCAATCAAGCCGGCCGGATCAATATCCGGAGCAAATGTATGCTGACGAACCGGCGGGATAAGGTCGGTCACTTTGTAGGAGGGAGTCGCCATCTTCTTATTGTCCAAGTCAAAACCTGGCTGGTATTTATCGATATTTGTTTCATCTCCAAGAATGGTGGCCTGAGGTCGCACCTCCCTCACGCAAGCAACGAAGTCATCCTGTTCAAACAGTGACCCGTCTTCCTTTACCGTGGGGTACCCTCTGGCTACATCTGTCGGGTCTAGATCTGGCACCCAAGCCTTGGAGCGACTTAGGGCAGTCAAAGCCCCGGCTCTGGCACATGAGCGCTTGACTTCTTGGAACCTGGCGGGTAAGATTGACAGCTTCTTTAAGACATCACTGAGCCGGTTGGGTCCTTGATTGGCAGGAGAGATAGCGGCAAGTGCTCGTTGTGCCTCAATGTACAACTGCTCTACTAAGGTATAAACCGCCTTCAGCTTCGTCACGTTGTCTTGACTCAGATTCTTGCTTCGTGGGCCTGCACGTATTATGAAACGCAAAGGGTCAGCTAGCTGTTTGCATTCCAGATCAAAAGAAGGTAAGAAAAGTCAGTACAGATGGCTTACCAAAGATGGCGAACACCAATTGAGACACCCAGTCCTTTAAACCGGTCAGCTCCGTTGTAACCTCTTCAAGGGCTGCTTCAGCTTTCTCGGCGCGTTGTGTCAGCAGCGTTTTTTCTTCAGCCCAGGTTTTCTTCTTGGCAGTAAAGCTGGTTTTTAATTTTTCTGTCTCAGATAGACTTAATTGCAATTTGGAGTCAGCTGACTTGATTTCTGCCTCCTGATCCGCCAGCCAGGTCTTCGCATCTGTTAATTGCGAGCTCAGTTCAGATAAGGCATTCTGCGAAACATACCCAGATGAGTCAAGATTTCAATTAAGGTTAAAAAATTCAAGATTCAAGTCTCAAGTACTTTGCGCTGCAAAACCACTTGACACTTGGGGGCTAATGTATGCCAAAACACTTTCTGATGATGCTAACATACTTTAAGTCCCAGGTACTTTACAAAGTAACAACACCTGGCACTTGGGGGCTAATGTATGATATTCAGCAAGTATCTCAAGGGTAAGCCAGACTACAGTATTTGTTGAGTCCGATACAAGACAGTTATGAAAATTCAGAGAACCGGCTCATTTATGGTCAAATGAACTTGCCCTTGGGGACTACAGGTGAAGCTTTGTTCTATTTTATTGGACTCTAGGAAAATCTAAAGGTAAAGTCTAAGCCTATATCATAAAGTCTACAGATCATTCCGGTTGTCTCATAATCTGAAGACTTGGGGGCTGGCAGAATATAAGTAAGTCGGAAGAACATACCTCGTACTTCAGCTGCAACTGTTTGACCATTTCGATCTCTGAGTCATGGCTGGAGTGCACATGGCTGAGATAGCTGGATAATATGTCATTGGCATTCAGATGGTCATAATGCAAAATATAAAAACACACTTTTTGTTTCTCCAGCGCCTCTTGTTTCGCAGTATGACGAGCCAACATGGTGGGATTCCCCGGCTTAACAAAGCGGCTCCCAGTGATCAGAACGTCTTGAGCAGACGGTGATGGCGTGTTAGCCGAGCTGGATGGTCCAGTGGCAGAAGGGTTAACGGTGGTATCGTCAACGGACGGCTTAGGAGGATTTACTTCTGAGTTGACAGGCGGGACTCCTGGAGCTTCAGTTAATAGAGGAAAAGATGGCATGGCCGGTTCAGGGGCAGGAACTGGCGGGTCTTCCACCGGCTTAGTTACCTTTGCTTTCTTGGACTTAGCTTGACCACTAAGATAAATGTTATAGGACTGTTAGTATAAAGATACAGTTTGAAAAACACAGAGGAAAGAGGATTCTTTCCTTACCAAGGGGCAATGTTGAAGGCCGAAAATTGGGTCTGAGACGAGTCGCCAGAAGAGCGAGACACCTCCTGCAAAGATAAAATAAAGTTAAGTAATGCAAGGGAAAGGATCCATTAAACACAAAGTCAAAGACAAAAAAGTAAACCTCATTTCGGCGCTTTTGAGGAGTTTGTTGAAGAACAACAGGCGGTTCATCTTCGTTCCGGGCTTGATGGTGGCTCTCATGTTGCTGTTTTTTGAAAAGAAAGTGAGGGTCCAAATATGCCAAAGGGTGTGAAAACCTTACTTTCCGGGTTACGACTCGAAGTTTCTGTCTTGGCAAATGGGCTGACTCGGAGGGAATAGTTACCTCTTCTTCCACATCATGACTGGCCCTAGTGTCATCCTGGTAATGATCAGTGTTAATAAGATTATTAAAAAATTGGAGAAGGGAGTCAAGGGCTACCTCTGACTCAGAAGTATCATTAAGCTTCATCATATCCTCAGCGGTATTTTTCTCTTCTTGGACCGCCGGGTCATTTTCTTAGTGTTGATAGCAGCGGCTCTAGTCTTCTTGGCGGCTTCGTGGTCGTACTTGGCTTTCCACAAATCAGATCTGGCCTGCAGAGGAATAAACAAAGATGAAACATCAGGCAGGTACTTAACACGGCTAGGAAAAATACAAAGGAGATCAGAGGTTCTTTACCTCTGGCGCCGGGTTAAGTTTGCAGAAGGGGTTTAACCCGACTTTACTGCAGTCTTCGTATTTGCCATTTACCAGAAGGGTTGACATTGCAACAATATCTTCTTCGGGTAATTGGACGAAGCTGTGATGAAGAGAATCATTTGGGCCTCCACCATATTCACACATCAGTTTTGATCGGCGGCTTAGAGGGATAACCCGCCATGAGATCCAGCAGCGGGTCAAGTCAACTCCGGTTAAGCCGTTACCTAATAAGGCATTAATCCTTTTGATTGATAGGATCAGTTTCTTGCGTTTGGCAGTAGTAAGCTTGTCAGGGAGCACAAATTTGGAGTCAAGACGCTCGGCACGATAACCCGACAGTGGCTTCTCGTTTGCTGGTGAAGTGTCTTGACAATAGAACCAAGTCTGATTCCAGTATTTTGGATGACTCAGCAAGACTATGAGGGGGAATACATCGCCTTGCCGATGCTGAATTGAGATGCCTCCAAGCTCCAAGCTAAGGCCGTTGGTGCACTTGTTCTGCCGGTTCAGATAAAAATACTCTCTAAAGAGTTCCACGGTTGGCTCTTCCTGAAGGTACACCTCATAGAGCACTTGGAAGTTGCAGATATTGGATATGGAATTGGGCCCGATATCTTGAGGGTGGAGTTTGAAAAAATGGAGGACATCTCTGAAGAACTTTTAGCCGGGAGGTGAAAAGCCACGGTTCATGTGGTTAGTAAAGACAATGACTTCACCATCTCTTGGATTGGGTCGTTCTTCGTCCGGGTCAGGTGCATGGTAAGACATGACATTTTTTCCTGGCAAAAATCCTATGGAGAAGAACTCCTTCAAATTTTCCTCAGTCATGGTTGAGGGAACCCAGTTGCAGACAATCAGCGCTTTGGACGGCATGATGTTCAAAAACGAACTGAAAGGAATGCAACATGCTGGTTCAATTAAATGATAATGATAAAAGTAAATGATGATAATACAGGGGAGTAATGGCGGCTTAAATAAGGGCTAATGTCATATAAGGAAAAGTAAGCCGGCATGGTAAGCCGCCATGGCTACAGACATTTGAGAAATACTAGCGGCATAATTGGTTAAGTATGGAGACAAACAAGTTCCTTAACTTCTGGATATTGCTATGGATCAAATGACCGTTCAAAATTAAAAATTTCCTAGACCTAAAAATATAGCCCAGATGAGTTCATCAGCTCTAAGAAGGTATCTGTGCAAGGGAAAGGGATCTACTAACATCTAAAATGGGTGTAAAACCACTACCGCACGAGTTAGGTGTTCCTTTTTGATCAAGAGAGGCTGTGGAGGAAGAACTACTAGAAGGTTCATGGTGAACAGTGAAGAACACCGATGAACTCGCAAACCCTAATGCAGATCTAAAGGTGTGAGAAGGCAAGAACTTATGGATGCGGATCTGTTGCGGAGGGTCATTGTTGTTTCTATGGACAGTTCAGGGTGATGCAGCGGCCGAGCATGAGGACGATGATGAGTGCTGCGGCGGCGGCGGAGCTCGAGCGACAGAAGGGTTGCGAGAGAGGAAGAAGACGATGGAAAAGGGGGAGAATGAAGAAAGGCTAGTCGTGCCTATTTATAAGGAGAAGATTGACAAGTGGGCACGAAAAACAAGGAGACCAAAACATGATTATCCAGCTACCCAGGCACCTCGATTTCCGGGAAGGCATTAAAGATAAAGATCCGTTAAAAAGATGACATGATGGCGGTTTCCCGAAAAATTCGGAGGTGACGTCATGGCGGGTTACAAAGCTTTCGCAAAACAGTAATAGGTGGATTTTTTTCTAAGTATTGAAGATTGACAAGAACGAAGTTCAAATCAACCTGGGGCCTAATGTTGGGAATATAGCTATCAGTTATGACCCGCCCAGGAAGGGCCGGGTCAGCCCCAATGGAGGGTCACAAAAGGAAGCCCAATAGACATTCAAGGCGATATATTATTAAACCTTATAGAAGGCATAAAGGCCTAGCGGCGGCTTAAGGCCCAGTATTGTAAACCGCCGTATGTAAGGAAAGACTTGCAAGGAAAGGAATGTAAAAGAAGTCACCGAGCCGGACACGATTTATGAGCTGGCCGGGACTCTGTAGGCCACCAGGTGTCAACCTGTGTATATAAGGGGACGACCCGGTGACGGCTTAAGGCAAAAAAAAACAAGAGATCAATAACCAAGCTGGCGAACTAGCCTCTTGGTGATCGACACCCCAGCAATATCAACACAACTAGACGTAGGCTTTTACCTTCATCGTAAGGGGCCGAACTAGTATAAAACCTCTCGTGTCCTTTGTCCCAATTAACCCCTTTTTTCTTCCTAGTTGCGATGGCCCTACGACTAAGTCCTTTTGCTAGGACATCTGCCGTGACAATTCCACGATAACCGGGGACGCTGCGACCACGGCGCACTCACCGCCCCCACGGCCGCGACAACAGCCGCCGGCTCGCCGGGCCGACGCCCGCGACAACATTTCTACGGCGTCGTCTGACCCGCGAGCCTGTCGCGACCAATATCAAGTCCTCCAGGAGCGAGCTCAGAAATACGCTCGGACCACTGTCGAGCGGCGGCGAGACAAGTGCCATCAGTCAGATAGGCACGTGGGACCCACTACGGACCGCCCAGCATCGGGGGGTGCTGGTGACCTACCTTATGAGGTGGGTTGTCTAGCCTTCACCCGTGAGCTGCGGCAGTTCCAGTGGCCCACCCACCGCACGTTCAAGCCTGAGGTCAGAGAAAAGTACAACGACAAGACTCACCGGTCAGAGTTCCTCAGCATCTACACCATCGTGATGCAAGTTGCCGGGGCTCACAACGATAAGGTGCTTGCCAATTATTTCCTGTTGGCACTTAAGCCCAACGTCATGTCATGGTTGATGCACCTGCCATTGGATTCCATCTCTTCTTGGTCGAATCTGTGCCACGAGCTTGTTGGTGCCTTTACCAGAGGCCACCAAGCTCCTGGCCAGACGAGTGATTTGCATGTCATCCTCCAGAAGGATGGCGAGTCCCTTCGCAAGTACATATATACAAAGGTTCAGCCGTGTGCAGTACAACATCCCAGATGTTCATCCCACTACTGTCGTCAATGCATTCCATCAAAATGTGTGCAACCACAAGATGTGCGAGGAGGTGGCGATGAACAAGGTTAAGGATGTAGCCGAGCTGTATGTTCTAGCCGATAGGTGCGCTCGGGCTGAAGAAGGAAGGAAGTACCCCGGCGAAGATGCCGGTGCGGAAACCGACTCCACAAATGAAGACGCCATCGCTCCAGCAAGGAAGGGCCGATGCCGCAACAGGAAGCATGAGGGAAAGACCGTGCTTGCCATCGAGGAATCCGGCGACCCCAGCGGATCCAAGAAGACCAAGGTTGACGACCCCGGCAAGGAAGTTGCCGGGTGCACCAACTGCCGGGCTTTGGCGGCTGCCGACAAGCCAGGAGGCTCCGACAAGCAGTATTGCAAGATCCACCGCACCAAAGGACATGACCTCCAGAATTGCCGGCAGGTTGTGCTGCTTGCAGAGAAACAGAAAAGCTGAATATGAGAGGCGCGACAAGGAGAAGGGCCAGGATTGTGCTGAAGGGTTCGGCAAGAAGCGTGGCGGTCGAGGAGGCCGCCGCGACAAGGATAATCAACAAGAGAGGCCTACTCGGGGCCGCGACTAGAAGGAGGAGGATGATGATCATAATGAGGACAACGACTCCAGCGAGCACGAGTTCCAGAAGGCTACAAAGGCCATGTGCGTCGACGGTGGCGCCTTGCTGCACACCTCTCACTGCCAACTAAAGTAGTGGGCACGTGAAGTCACTACGGCGGAGCCATCGTTCGACGCCCAGAGGCCACTGAAGTGGTACAACACGCCTATTATTTTTGACATGGAGGATCACCCTGACCGCACAACTGCGGTCGGGTGTTTGCTGTTGTTGGTTTTCCCAACAATACACAACCTCAAGGTGACGAAAATACTAGTTGATGGCGGGGCCGGTCTGAACTAGATCTCGCCCGCTGTGATTTAAAGGCTACAGATCCCCGATGGAGATCTCAAGGAGATGTGCACGTTTCAAGGGGTCAATCTGGGGAGGAGTTAGCCGAAGGGCAAAGTCACGTTACCCGTCACATTTGGGGGAGAGCTGAACTATCAGATGATGAAGATTGTTTTTGTTGTTGCCAAGATCCCCTTGCCTTATAATGGGATCCTCGGCCGCCCAGCATTGGCCAAGTTTATGGCGGCATCACATTACGTTTAAAACACGTTGAAGATGACCGGGCCAATGAGCGTCATCACCGTCCCCTCCGACAAGAAGGACGCGCTTATCCGCGCCGACCAACTCTACCAGGAGGCAGTTGCAGCGGCTGCCGCCAAGATGCCTGTTCCTTCCGCTGAGGCCCGGGGAGGGAAGAAAACCGGCAAGACCTCTGCCTCTTCCAGCAAGGCCCCTTCCGGCAAGACTTCCGACCCCGACAATGGCTCCTACACCTCCTTTGGCAAACGTGCCTCTTCGGAGTGCCGCGTTACCATTGAGGACGTGCCAAAGAGTTCTTCCAACGGGAGAAAGAGGTCCAAGGCGGCCCCGCTAGAAACTAAGAAGGTGCCCATCAAGGAGGATGGCACGGGTGGAGCTTTTACCATAAGCTCCACCCTCGACAGCAAATAGGAAAGCGCGCTTGTCGCCTTCCTCCGGGTGAATGTAGACGTGTTTCCATGGCAAGCATCCGACATCCCTGGCGTTCCCAGGAGGTGATTGAGCACCACCTTGATATCTGTCCCTATGCGCGGCCCGTCAAGGCAGAAGGTCAGAAAGTAAGCTTTGGAGCGACAAGAGTTCATCATCGAAGATATTAGGAAGTTGGAGGCGGCAGGCTTGGTCAGAGGAGTGCTCCACCCCACTTGGTTGGCCAATCCACTAGTAGTGCATAAGGCAAATGGGAAGTGGAGGCTATGTATTGACTACACATACATCAATAATGCCTGTCTAAAGGATCCTTTCCCTTTTCCACGCATTGACAAGATCATGGACTCCACAGCCGGGTGTGACCTGCTGTCATTCCTCGACGCCTACTCAGGATACCACCAAATCTTCATGATCAAGGAAGACGAAGAGAAAACTGCGTTCATCACCCCAACTGGTACGTACTGTTTCGTACGGATGCCTTTCAGGTTGAAGAGCGCGGGTTCGACATTTGCCCGAGAGGTCCAAAATGTTTTTGAGCCCCAGCTGCATAGAAATATGGAAGCATATATGGATGATATAGTAGTCAAAACCAAATACAGGGCCACGCTCGTGCAAGATCTGGACGAAACATTTGCCAACCTACACAAGATCAACCTCAAGCTCAACCTAGAGAAGTGTGTGTTTGGCGTTCCATCCGGCGAACTTCTCGGGTTCTTTGTGTCTCAACATGGAATCGAAGCGAATCCTGACCAGATCAAAGCAATTGAGTAGATTGAGGTACCAAGACGAGTCAAAGCTGTTCAAAGGCTTGCCGGCTATGTCGCTGCACTAAGTAGGTTCATCTCCAAATCTGCTGAGCGCGCCCTCCCCTTCTTCGGGGGCAGAGGCGGCGCTACAAGATTTGAAGAGGTACCTCTCCTCCACGCCAATACTAGTCGCACCTAAACCGCAAGAGCCGTTGCTGCTATACCTAGCGGCAACGAACCAAGTGGCTAGTGTTGCGCTAGTGGCACAGAGGGAATTTGGGGAAGAAGCGGAGGTAGCGGCGGAGCCTTTGAATGAAGAGCCAGAGCTCTCCACGGCAGGGCCTGATGCCGGCAAGGCGGAACCCCCGACGGAGCTTGATCCCGGCAAGACGGAGCCCTCGCAAGCGGGCGAAGTCGAACAGAAGAAGAAGGTGGTGCACAACCCAGTTTATTTTGTTAGTTCCCTCTTGTAGGGGGCTAGATCAAGATATTCTGGAATACAGAAGCTACTTTTCGGCCTTCTTATGGCCTCGAGAAAGCTGCGTCACTACTTCCAAGCACATGAGATCACCGTCGTCACCCGCCTCCCTTTGCAATGAATCTTGCACAATCCGGATGCCACCGGGAGGATTGTGGAGTGGGCGTTGGAACTGTCAAGCTTCAGCCTCAAATTTGAAAGCACTTCAACAATCAAGAGCCAAGCCTTGGTAGAGTTCATAGCAGAATGGACCTCAACGCCAGACGAAGAAGTTAGAGAGACCACCCTTCCCGGCAAGAAGACGAGCCATGATTGGATCATGTAATTTGACGGAGCCTTCTCGATGCAAGGTGCTGGTGCCTGCGTGCTGCTCGTCGCACCAATCGAAGAGCACCTCAATTACGTAGTCTAGATGCACTTTCCTCGGGAAAAGTCAACGAACAACACGACGGAGTATGAGGGATTGCTTTCCGGTCTCAGGATCGCGGCATACCTCGGAATCAGGAAGCTCATCATCAGAGGTAATTCACAGCTCGTCATCAAGCAAGTCAGCAAGGATTACCAAAGCCCGCTGATGGAAGCTTATGTGGATGAGTAGGACAGAACAAGCGAAGGAAGGGAAGCCCCGGCAAGTACTTTCCCGCTGAGCTCCCAGGAGCCGCTGGCAAAAACGTTGTCGAATGTCCCAAGCTTGCCGGGGGGCAGCAACCTTCAGCGGGGCCACAGGCCCCGACCATAGAGGCAGCTGCCCCTACGGTCAAAGATGAGCCTTTAGTCCTTGCCGTGGAGCCCCAGGCTCCGGCATGGGCGCAGCACACCATCCGTTTCCTCCAAACAGAGGAACTCCCTGGGGAATAAGAGGAGGCAGAGAAAGTAGCCCGTCGGTCCAGCATGTACTAGTTTGTGGATGATGCCCTATACAGAAGGAGATCGAATGGTGTGAAACTAAAGTGCATCCCTCGGGAGGATGGACTGGAGCGGTTGGCAGAGATACATGGGGGCATGTGTCGCTCCCACATAGGGTCGAGAGCCCTTGCTGGCAAAGTGTTCCGGCAAGGTTTCTTTTGGCCCACCGCTCTCTAGGATGCAACTGCACTGGTAACCAAGTGTGTAGCGTGCCAGTTCCATTGAAAGAAGCTTCATCAGCCAGCCCAAGCCCTTCAAACAATCCCTCTTTACTGGCCATTTTCGGTCTGGGGGATCGACATACTTGGCCCCTTTCCCCGTGCCGTCGGGGGCTTTGAGTACTTGTACGTCGCGATCGACAAGTTCACAAAGTGGCCGAAAGTGGAACCAGTGAGAAAGGTCACGGCACAATCAACCATCAAGTTCTTCAAGGGACTAGTTGGTCGTTTCGGTGTGCCAAATAGAGTCATCACTGACAACGGCACGCAATTCATGAGCCGCACCTTCATGCAGTACATTCAAGACCTCGGCGGCAAGGTTTTTTTTGCTTCTGTTTCTCATCCTAGGAGCAATGGTCAAGCTGAGAGGGCAAATTGGAAGTGTTGCGGGGCCTCACAGTGGTACGCGTTGGTCCTAAACAAACAACTTTTAACCCCTTAACGCGACAACATTCAAAACTGTCGCCAAGTGAGTGTGGGCGATAGGGGGGTCCTTCCCACACGACCCAGAAACCGTTGGGAATATGCCCTCCTGGCACACACGCTTGGCAAAATCAGGTCATGCGCCACCGACAAGCGCTCAAATACGGAAATATGTATAGAAGTGCTAAAAAAATACAATTCTACAGTGAATTTTTTCCTGGTCGCAAGTACATCCCACACAGTCAGTCCCCGCTAAACGTTTCCGTTCATATATACATCCCACACAGTCGCTACAAGGAAAACGTTTGGGCAAGGTGGTGTGACGCAAACCGTTTTAAAAAGAATGTCGTGTGTGATTGCTCATTGATCCAACACGGTTTATTCCTAGAAACTGTGTGCGTTGCCTGAGGTCATCGCCCACGGTGTTTTCTTATTATCCGTTTGCAATAGGAAAACCTAATTAGCAAGCTAATTGGCCAATTAGCGGGCTAATTGCCCTATTATTAATAATCCATTTACTAATCTAATTGACATTCATATTAAGCACAAAATATATTCCATTTCCATACAAAAAAATACACTTCCATGATGATACGTGTTTGTCACAGTAGGGCACGTTTTCTATCATGCATGTACATCCATGACAAATTTATGACAAAATCAAGATAGTCATACCTGTGCTGTCGTAGAAGTGTTCCATGACATTAGAAAAATTATCATCACGGAAGTGTCCACTTCCATGACGATAAATCGCACGTCCCAGAAGTGCTTTCGTCAAGGGTACCCGACACATGGCATCCACCGTAACGGAACGCCGTTAAGCTACCAGGTCCAGTTTTGGATCTGATAACCCGTTAGCAGCCCAGACCAATGGGGATTTTCCACGTGTAAAATCACCATTGGCTGGAAGAAAAATGTGTCGGCTCACCGCTGGGACAGATGTCATCCACTCATTGGACCCAAAGCGCCTATGATACGTCGACACGTGGCACGACCCAACAGAGGCCCATTCCTGTGAAAAGGCCGGCCTGTTTGACTTGGTCAAAAGTTGGTGGGCCGGCCCAAGGCAAGCCTCTTAACGGCCTGTTCACATATAGCCCATTTACAGCCCACTAACCTAGGGCCCATTTATGGCCAATCCGAATTAGGCCCAGTAGCATCATCTAGGCTGCCCAATATAATTACAGCCCATTTTAACTTCTGGCCCATGTATGGCCCATGACGTCTTTCGGCCCATATGAGGCCCTTAGTAACCCTCGACCCATTAACGGCCCATGGTAAAACTGGCCCGTAATGAACAGTGTATCACTTTATACCCATTAATGGCCCATTATTCCATTGTGCCGTTTCCAGCCCATGCTATCTTTCAGCCTTCTCAGGGCCCATTTATTCTTGGGCTCATTTCCAGCATTCATTTACTTTCGGCCCGTTACTATCATTTTATGCTTGTGGGCCAAATTCAACCGTGGTTACAGTCGGCCCGTTTGTGGCCCGCTAATACGTTGGGCCGCTTTCATAGCATCATCAAATATGGCTGATTAACGATGGCCCATTATGGTCGGCCCATGAACGGATGATTTCAACTCTAGCCCATTTACGGCCATAATGTGGTCTGTTATTGGCCCATGTTTGGCCAACCGATCATACGGCCCGTAGAAGGTCCATTGATGATACGGCCCGTAGAAGGCCCATTGTGTCTATGACCCATATAAGGCCCATTGTTTCTATGTCTCATAGAAGGCCTATTGTTTCTACGACCCCTAGAAGGCAAATTGTTTATATGGCCCGTAGGAGGCCCATGTTAACTACAGTAAATATGTAGCCCATGGTTAATGTGGCCTAGTTTTCAAAAATAGGTTATTGCGGCCACTAGCAAACCGCGGTAAAAGAACTGCACTGACTACAAGAAAACAAATAAACAAGACAACAAGGAAATAAATAAGCAAGCAACTTACGCTAGGCTATCACGTCTATTACACATATTACATCCATTGGGCATCAAAGTTCGCCACTAGTGCAAATATAGGGAAGACCCTACACCATACAAAAATGGCTTACTGTTTTCTTCAGCCGGTGGCTGCATGTTAAGAACAAATTTTGTATCACACCAAAATAAATTACAACTATAAAACAAAAGGAAGGTTGGAATAAAAGTTAACAGTCTAGCAGATAAATGCACCACCAGAAGTTTAGAAACTCAGTTCATTTGACCTGACTGTTACGTTTTCATGCTGTATTGTCGGATGGAGCACCATAACCTTCGGCTTCAGTTCTCCTAGGCTCCTGAACAACATAGAAAATGTCTGATAGTCTGGTTTCAAAACCATGCATATCTTGAAAACATCGAACAATGTCTCTCCTTGTTTCACCAAGGGTCTCTGTTAGGGAATGGACTTGTGTCTGGAGCGCAGATACAACATTATTTTGAGCTTGCATATCTTGATCATGAGGCAGTTTGGACGAGATTGCCTTAACAACCAACCCAGTATTATGTAGGAACGTGCTTTTGGCACTGTTAGTGGACAGGTACTGGCCCACTATAGCAAGAGCTGACATTGCGGTTATAGTTGCCTCGCCACCTTCAGAAGGTGGCGGTTCCACCATTTTTTCCATAGATCGCTGAAAAGTTGAGGTTTTTCAATAGTAGTACCAGAACAGAAGATATTAAGGAGGCATTAAAACCAAACAAAATAGCTTTGGTCTATATACAGAACTTATTCTAGTGAACCCATGTAAAATATTAGTTGTATTTTATTTCAAAGTACATAATAAAACGAGGATCCAAACATATGACCATGTACCATCGCTAATGTATTGTCTATTTGTTCACATTGTATTGAGGGCTAAGGATAAAGAGACAAAGTTTATAATATGGTAAGCATAGTATGACATCATTCATATCACAAAACAACTGAGAACAGACAAACATGCAATTGTAACATTGTGTGGGCAAGTCCAGCACGGAACTAGATTACAGGTCATTATCAAAGGAACATCACTCCTCTCTTTTAAACCTTGTAAGGTGCAATGATACACTAAGACAATTGCTTATAAAATTCAAAAGAGTAATAGACATTGGTTGCAAACCGTGCAGTTCAAGGCACAAGTCAGAGTAAGTAGTAGTTAAAAGGCATGAGGATTAAGGACTTACAACAGCGGCTTTGACTGGTGTAGTCATCCCCTTCTTCTTGCTGGTGTGACAGTCCTTGAAGATTTCCATAGCATTTGGTTCAGGTACTTTTTGGTCCTTGCAGGCTTTCCTCTGCATTTGGAACAAGTCAATATAGATCTGATAATATGGTACATCGAAAAGAGTGAAACAACAGCTAATTACAAGAGCCTCACAGTGTGCAATATAGGTACAAGATCCTGTCGTCTGTTGGAATTTCACATTCGTACGATTGGCCTTATTCTTTGAACAGTTCACCTACAAGAAGATAGATTTGTGTGGCACATGCGTAAATAGGACTTCAACATGTGATCTGATCACATATATATATAATGTACCTGATACTTCGGATCATACCAGTGTTTAACGAAGCCCCTCAATTCTTCATCCGATATATTTTCCACTGGAGATGTTTGGGAAAGTTCACTATTAGCCTAGCCTTCAAAGTGAGTTTTCCTCAAGTTATACCGATACTATCGCATAGCAGACTTGAAAACATGGGTGCAAGCTTGTCTGGTTGCATCATCTTGGCTATCCAACTTGAACCTCATATGTTGAAAATTATGGGAGTCTCATTATCAGCAACCTAGAAAGTATGGGACAGAGCAAGACGATATTACTAGTTTCCATACATAACCATATTTACAGATAAATGGTCGAGGAAGGTGTTGAACTGGGTTTCTTCTTTGTCATTCCTGTATTGAATACATGTTGGGAGGATACGTACATGACACCTAACGACAACCGCTGCCTCTGATACTAACTTGGCTGACTCTGTAGCATCACGTGGCCTTTTTAAACCTGCCTCAAAACAGATCTCCATTCTTCCTCCTCTATATTTAGTTAACCTATCAAGCATTATCCCTGATGTTTGTTTCCTCTTGCACCTAGGTGCTAGTCCGACAACGAACATAGGAAGTGTTAGTGTACATCAAACTGTGAGAATACATATAAAGAAGCATGCAACTGTAACTTGACTCTAGCAACTACCTTCTTGCTGTTGAAGCTCACAAGGTTCATCTGATCTTGCCAACTCGTCTTGTGTCAAGAGTGCTTGGGAAGTAGTGTCAGGTGGCAAGGGAGCTTGGGAACATGCTGCTAGCTCAGTTGACGCACGAGTAACTCGTGCAGCTGGTAGTACTATGGAAGGTGTTGCAAGAACTAGGGCTGTCTCTTCTTGTTTGGTGGCAGCTATTTGTTTCTATTTGGCTTTTTCTGCAGCTCATGTAGCATGGGATACCCTGTTTGTAGTGGACTTGCACCGTCAGTACCAGCAAAATCTGCAGGATTCTTCCGGTTCCCATTCCCTGCCATTCTGTGGTTCTTCCTCTTTCTCTGTGCCATGTTAAGTCAAGCCGACAAGAAAAACGAATAACAATTTAGTTCTTCAGAACAAATGATGTGTGATACAGACGAACTGAACTTTGATGTTAGACAACCACATGATAGGAGGATGTAATATGTACGAAAAATAGGACGGAAGAGATAACCGGAACTATGATGTGTAAACTAAGCAGAAGACATTTCACTAAATTAGAAGCAATGCAATGGAAGGTAGACACCTTATGAAAGATGCTACAAATATCGCTCTGCCAAGTTAACAATGTCTCATCATAAATGGCATTTAAACAAATGTGAAGCAGTACAAGAAATAAATCATATGCAAGATGCAAACAACATCACACTACCAAGTTAGAGGTCTCTCGTCATTAGTGCCATTGCATATTCACAGCTTATGATGTGTAAACTTAGCAGAAGGCATTTCAACAAATTAGAAGCAATGAAAGCTAGACACCATATGAAAGATGCAAAGAATATCACTCTACCAAGCTAAAACTATCTCGTCATAAGTGCCATTTCAACAAATTAGTAGTACAAGCTAGAAAAGAATGCGAGATGTAACCTATATCACACTTCAAAGTCAAACGTGTCTTATGATAAGTGATTGTTGCAGGTTACACAACAATAGTAATTTGATGTAAGAACATGGTGTGATAGATATATATTGTATGTTCTAGAAACAGGAACACGTGTCTTATTTAAGTATAATGTGTAAAGTAAGCAGATGAAATTCAACAAAATTAGAAGCAATACAAGCTAGACATCACACATAACATGCAACCACATATAACAGTGCCAAGTTAGAGGGAGCACCGATGATGGTGCACTAGGGAAGACATGCTCATCATAAACATAGCTACATTGAGTGTCTATGCATGTGTTGTCTTGGAAATCATCTTGGGGGGATGGAGGAGTAGAAACTGTAGAGGCCCTCCATTTGGAAGGAGCACCTTTATCCGATGCCTTGCTAACTTCCTTCCGCTTTATTGATTTTGAATTTTCAAGTAAAACCAACAAGAAAAAGCAATACAATTCTCTCTTCAGAACTCATTCATGCATGATACTGACAATCTGTAAGTGCATCTAGTGCCACCCCTAGTTGGTTTTGGAGTATTGACGACAAACCTAGTTGAGGGACTAATGTGTTTGTGAGAATTGCAGTAAAACACAGGTAGAAGTCCCTCATTGATTCGGTTTTACTACCAGAGATGACCCCTAAAAATGTATGAAGACATTGCAGACAAAGGTGGTATATGAAGATATTCACATTGAAGACTATGACAAAAGAAGACACGTTATGAAGCTTATGGAACTCGAAGACTTAGATCTTTCGTAGTTCTTTTTCTTTTCTGTTGAGTCATAGGAACCACCGTACTGTTAAGTGGGGTCCAGGAGAACCAGTCAGAATGACTGAAGTGATGCCTAAATCAAAAACCGATGTCTTCGAGTGAAGACAATGAGAGCGAATCTTGTCCAGAGCCGGACAAGTCAGCTTTGCTTGTAGCCCAAGTAAAGTTGCCATGAGAGTTCGAAATGTGACCGTTGAGACACGTGTCAGTTCCTTAGTGACCCAGGGTCATTTCGGACAAATCAGGTCGGGTTGCCAAGTGGCTATAAATAGCCCACCCCCACAACCATAAACGGGGGGCTGCTCAGATTTCAGTGCACGGCTTTTGTCGTTTGAGAGCAACCCACCTCGAAGCCTTTGAGAGAAAAATTTCTAGTGAGGAGAAAAGCCCTAACCACCCAGAGCCAGAGTAAATTGGGCATCACTTAAGTCTTCGTGTCTGTGTGATCTGAAGACTTATTACACTTGAGGACTGTGAATCCTCCAGACGGTTAGGCGTCGCGTTCAGAGCATCCAAGAGACATTGTGGATTGCCAGTGAACGAAGTTTGTGAAGGTTTGGGAGTCTACCTTGAAGACTTACCAGAGTGATTGGGAGAGGACTAAGTGACCTTAGCTCAAGGAGAATACGGTGAGGACTTGGTGTCCTGAACTGTGTGTTCAGGACTGGGTGTTCGGACTGTGTGTCCTAAGGTTTAAATACCTAGCCGCTCCAACCAAACGTACGGTTGTCACAGCAACTGGAACTGGTCCAACATATCATTGTCTTCAACAAGTCACTGGTTTCATCTTCACTTCCTTTTCTTACTATTACTCATTGTGAAGCCATTGCATGCTTGCTTTATCTTTTGTCTTCACAACGTGAATGTATGATCTGTTTGGCTTCATAACTTCTTCCTACCTGATCCTTATTACACTGAAGCTGTTTGTCATTGAGCTTTCACTCTATTGAATACATGACCATGGCTGGCCTAGTGTAATCTAACTTCCGCTGCATAGTAATAGGCATAATCTTCGCTGTTTGTTTTCATAACTCTCATGTTTTGAAGACTTTCATAAAAATCGCCTATTCACCCCCCTCTAGTCGATATAACGCACTTTAAATTGGTATCAGAGCAAGGTGCTCCCTTGTTCTGTGTGATTCGGTTTAACCACCTGGAGTTTTAGCTATGTCGACTGCAGGGATAATCAAAGTCTCCGCTGCGTGCCCCGTCTTTGATGGAACTGAATATCCCTACTGGAAGAATAAGATGCGCATGCATCTTGAAGCCACTGACGTTGACCTATGGTATGTCGTCGAGAACGGCGTTCCCAAGGCTGGAGAAGGTGTCACTGCTGCTGATGTCAAGAAGTTCACTCAACTGGACTCTACTGCCAAAAATATCATCTGTGGTCATCTGACAAAAGGACAGTATGGCCGTGTGAGTGCTTTCAAGACATCCAAGCTGGTCTGGGACTGGCTCTCGAAGGTCAATGAAGGCGTCTCAACCTAGAGAGATCAAAGAATCAGTATTCTTCGCAACCTCTTCAACCGCTTCAAGCGAAATGACAATGAGAATGTTCAGCACACATTTGACCGGCTCACTGACATCACAAATGAGCTTCAAGCCCTCGGCGCCACTGAGATCACCAAACATGAAATCGTCAAGACGCTGCTGAGATCACTTGATAGTTCGTTTGACATCCTGGCCCTGATGATTCAAGAACGTCCTGATTTCAAGACACTCGATCCGTCTGACATACTTGAGAGGCTCAACACACATGAGTTTCAGCTTTCTGAGAAAAGAGATATCTATGGTCCAAACTATGGGCGAACTCGTGCCTTGAAGGCAAAAGCTGTTTCCTCATCTGAAGAAGAATCTGACTGCAGTTCTGATGAGCCTGAAGACATTGGAAGAGAACTTGCAATGCTAGTGAAGAAGTTCCAAAAATTCACCAAGAAGAAAGGCTTCAGAAAATCTTCACAATCAAGCTCAAGGAATGATGAAGCTTCTACTCATGACTACAAGAAGAAAACATGTCACAATTGCAAGAAAACTGGACACTTCATCTCTGAGTGTCCATAGTGGGACAATGAGAACAGAAGGAAGAAGAAGAGCAAGGAATATGATTCTCATGACAAGAAGAAGAAGAAATACTCAAAGTCTTCTTCCAAGTCTTCTTCAAAGTCTTCATCACACAAGAAGAGCTCATCTGGCAAGGCACGTGCGTTTGTTGGCAAGGAGATGGATTCAGAGGAGGAGTCCGCATCTGAGGAGGCAGAGGTGGAGTCTGAGGAGGAGTCTGATTCTGGCATTGCGAGTCTGGCTACAGCATACGTCGCCAAGTCCATCTTCAACACTGAAGACAATGACTGCATCACCAACACCGACGCAAATGACAAGAACGACTCCACTCCTACCTACTTCTTCATGGCACGCGGTGCCAAGGTAAACACATGCACTACTCGCTATCAAACATCTAGTGACGATGACTCTGACTGTGATTCAAAACCCAGCTACAAAACACTTGCTAAAATTGCAACTGAACAACAGAAAGCTATGGAACATATTCAAAAACTGTTAGATAGAAGCGATGATCTGTTGGGTGCCGAAATGACTCGATCTAAATCCTTAATTGAAGACATAAAAAACCTTCACGTTAAGTATCAGGAACTTGAAGATCGAATTGATACTCTCTCAACAACTCATGAAAAGCTTTCCTATGATTATCTTCAAAGGAAGCAAGAGCTTGAGAAATTGAGAGCGGCTCATGAAGATCTTCAAAAGGAAAACGAGTCACTTCGCGCCGAACAGATCAGTCCAGCTCAGGAAGGATTTGAACCACCATGTCTTAAATGCATTGAGCGTGATAATGCTACTTCTGTTGCTGAATGTTCCACTGCTACTGCTATTGCAATATCTTCAACTGTTGATGTGGTAACTAACCCCTCTGCTGAGGATACCACTGCTATTGCTGATGAGAATGCTAAGTTGAAGACATTGCTTGAAACAGGGATGTACAAAAGTCTTAAAGGACATCAGAACTTATGTGATGTCCTCAAGAAGCAGATTCTGAACCGAAACCCTAGGAAAGAGGGTGTTTGGTTCGTGAGGAAAATAAATGCAGATGGCTCTTACTGGAAACCTGAGCAGTACCCCAAAACCACATGGGTTGCTGCAAAGGAACTTTCAGCAGATCCATCCAATTTATCTGGCTTCACTTGTGCTAACCCCATTATCATTGATGAATCCTTTGATGCAAACTATAAACTGTTTAAGAATCAGAATGGTGAAGTGTTTGCCAGGTACACTGGTACTAACTGCAGGAATGGACCACCTATGAAGAAGATCTGGGTTCCGAAAAGGTGTCTGGAAAATCTTCCTATGAATGTCTTCATGACACCTCACTTGAAGAAGACAAACATCAGACCAAAGGCTTCATATGGTCCAAAGGCTTCATACAAACAGAGGACTCACCTGAGTCACACTAACGCAAATGTTTTGCAGGGAAACCATACTCAGGCATATGAATATGAGAGCGGTTCTTCGAATCGTCATGTTCATATGACCAAAAATTATTCTGCTTATTCCTATGAGTATTATTGTCCACCTGCTAGACTGTTTGCTAAGGCTTCAAAGCCAAAATTCTCAGATGCTGCACTTAGACTTATTGCTTCTAAGCCACCCTTGAAGATGTGGGTGGTTAAGAAAGCTTAACTCTCTTTTGCAGGGAAAGGTCTCCAGCAGAAAAACAAAATCTTCTGACGCTATTGCTGGGGACCTTAAAAATCTTGTAGGGTGCAAGATAAAATGCCCGAATGGCATCATTATGTACTTCGTTCCTGAATCGCATGCTACTCTCCCTATTAGTCCTAATCTGGATCTATGTTTTCATAACCCACTGGTTTGTCAAATGTTTTTGCTTCACAATTCTCTTCGTGAAGCCTATCCCCCTAACTGCACTGTAGGGTACGACACCAGCGACTTCAAAGTCTTCAGAATGGATTATTGACAGTGGGTGTACAAATCACATGACTGGCAAAAGAAGTCTCCTTGTGGACTCAACCTTACGTCCATCCGACAAGAGCCACATCACATTTGCTGACACTTGTAAAAGTAAGGTATTGGGTCTAGGTAGAGTTGCAATCTCAAAGGATCAACACATGGATAAAGTCATGCTTGTTGAATCCCTTGGCTTCAACTTAATGTCTGTCTCAATGCTTTGCGATTTGAACATGATCGTAATGTTTGGAAAATATCGTTGCCTTGTACTAATGGAATCTGACAAGTCTCTAGTGTTTGAAGGGTATCGAAAAGATGATCTGTACGTGGTAGATTTCTCAGCAGGGCCACAACTTGCAGTATGTCTTCTTGCAAAAGCTTGAGAATGCTGGCTTTGGCATCGGAGGCTTGGGCATGCTGGCATGAGGAACCTCCACACCCTTGCGAAGAAGAAACATGTCATAGGCATCGAGGGCGTCAAGTTCAAGAAAGATCACCTATGTGGTGCCTGTGAAGCAGGGAAGATGACGAGGGCAAAACATCCCTCGAAGACAATCATGACCACTACTCGACCCTTCGAACTGCTTCACATGGATCTTTTTGGTCCCACTCACTACTCAACTTTTACTACTACTGCTTGCCTCTATGGCTTCGTCATTGTTGATGATTACTCTAGATATACTTGGGTGCACATAATCCTTTACAAGACTGAAGTGCAGGATGTCTTCAGACGCTTCGCCAATCGTGCTATGAACAATTTTGGCGCCAAGATAAAGCACATCAGAAGTGACAATGGCATTGAATTCAAGAACACTGGCCTTGATACATATCTTGATACCTTGGGCATCACACATGAATTCTCAGCTCCGTACACGCCACAGCAGAATAATGTATGGGAACTGGTTAAGCGTCCTAATCCACGGAAGCACAATATAATAGGCACCAAATGGATATACCGCAACAAGCAAGATGAGCATGGTCAAGTTGTCAGAAACAAAGCTCGTCTCGTTGCTCAAGGATATACTCAAGTGGAAGGCATTGACTTCGATGAAACATTTGCTCCTGTGGCTAGGCTTGAAGCCATACGCATACTGCTGGCCTATGCAAATCATCATAACATACTTCTATATCAAATGGATGTGAAGAGTGCCTTTCTCAATGGCAAGATTGAAGAAGAAGTGTATGTTGCACAACCGCCTGGCTTTGAAAATCCAAAACATCCTGACATGGTATACAAGCTCAACAAGGCACTGTATGGCCTCAAACAAGCCCCTTGGGCCTGGTATGACACACTCAAATACTTCCTGAAGAGCAAAGGCTTCATACCTGGTTCCCTGGATCCCACTCTTTTCACGAAGACATATGATGGTGAACTGTTTGTGTGCCAAATATATGTGGATGACATTATCTTCGGCTGCACCAATCAGAAGTACAGTGAAGAGTTTGGATATATGATACAAGAGCAATATCAGATGTCAATGATGGGGGAGCTGAAGTTCTTCCTTGGTCTTCAAATACGACAACAACGCAATGGCATCTTCATATCTTAAGAGAAGTATCTCAAAGATTGCCTGAAGAAGTTCGGTATGCAAGACTGTAAAGGCTTCACAACACCAATGCCAGCCAAACATCATCTGGGTCCTGACGACAATGGTAAAGAGTTCGATCAAAAGGTATACCGCTCCATGATTGGTTCTTTACTTTATCTATGTGCATCTAGGCCATATATTATGCTTAGTGTTTGCATGTGTGCTCGATTTCAAGCGGCACCAAAGGAGTCGCATCACTTAGCTGTGAAGCGAATTCTTTGATATTTGGCTCACACCCCAACTCTAGGATTATGGTATCCAAAGGGCTCAGAGTTTGATTTGGTTGGATTCTCGGATGCTGATTATGCTGGTGACAAAGTTGCTCGCAAATCTACATCAGGCACATGTCACTTTCTGGGACGATCACTTGTATGTTGGTCTTCAAAGAAGCAGAACTGTGTATCTCTCTCCACTGCTGAATCTGAATACATTGCTGCTAGATCTTGCTGCGCTCAGCTTCTGTGGATGAAGCAAACACTCAAGGACTATGGCATTCATCTGAAGCAAGTGCCACTTTACTGCGACAACGAAAGCGCCATCAAGATTGCCAACAACCCAGTTCAGCACTCGAAGACAAAGCACATTGAAATTCGTCATCACTTTCTCAGAGATCATGTTGTGAAGGAAGACATTGATATCATACACGTCAACACTAAAGAGCAATTGGAAGATATCTTCACCAAGCCCTTGGATGAGAAGAGGTTTTGCAAGTTACGGTGTGAGCTAAATATCCTGGAATCCTCAAATGTCCTGTGATCAGGCACACAGCCTAACTCTTATGCATATTGATGACTTAGATGTGCAACACACGAAGTGAAGTATATCTTCAATCAATGAAGACATACATTCTAAGTGTGAATACATTAATGTGGAATTTGACTTCGGAGCGCCACGATAACTGTGCGCCGTGTCTCGGTCTAATACTTCCTATACGGTGGGTAACGCCATCACCAAACGTTCTATTTTGAAGTGTTTCTCTCATGGCGTTACCTTGCGATGTCTTCACATTTGGTTTGGCTTCGAACTCAACATATTTTCATGATTACCTTCACTATGTTGACTATATATATATATATATGCTAGTGTTCTGTCCTCTACAACATTCACTTATAGCTATGTCTTCGTGTTGAATCTTTTGAACTAAGTGAATATGATTGGACCCCAAACTTCTCTATGCTTTCTATCTCAAACTCTATCTCTCTAAGTCATATGCATTCTATTGAAACTGTCGAATGTCTTCACTGCGTCCTTGTCAGCAGAAGATATAGAGACAACCATAAAGTCCGTCTTCAATGCTCATTCCTCCACATAAAATCCGGAGAAGCAGGAACGACCACCCGACAATCCAGGCGTGCGTGGGACGTGGAACAAACCCGAAACTTCCGCAAAATGGCCACGCGTTCCTCAGATGCGAATCGCCAGGGGCACCTGTGTAACAGCACAATGCCGCCCTTGTGCCTATAAATACACACTCACAGCAGTAACTATCTCTTCTTCCACCCTCGCACGAACCCTAGCGCCACCGCTAGCTCTCGACGACGCCGGCGACGAAGCGCTTCACTGCCGCAACCTCTCCGACGCCGTCTTCACGCCGACCGCGGACATCGTCCTCTCCACCGTCGCTGTAGGTCTCCTTCGTCGCCAAGTTAGGGCATGGACGAGTGAACTGCTCGGCCTCATCTCTCGCTCTGTCTAGCAGTTCTCAGTGTGGTAAATAAACTTGCCTTTTTACAGCACCATTGATCCTATTGATCTGTCACTTTCTACCACAAGCAGTTTCTGCTCACACAAACTAGATCTCTCTCAAACTGCATCTCATAACATGCCTAGAATATTCACTTGTGCTTCAAAAAGTAGTTAGATTCCTCACTTGTACTGATCTGTGGATTCGTACAAATCTGGAACCAACTCCTTATCTATGAGTGAATGTCTTCGCACGATGAGGTCAATGTATTCTAAACTGATTTATCTTCAAAATCTTCTGAGAATGCATATGACCTCTTCCCCTTCCCTCGCACCTTAATGCTGTCACAGGTACATGTCCGTGGGAGAATCCTTTGGTTCTCATAGTCCGCATTCATTTGCAGAATTCCTACAGCATCACATAAATTCTCCTGAAGCCAGTTCCTGTTGGTCCAGCAAAAGAAAGCCTTTGAAGCCTTTGAACGTCTTGAAGCCTTCCAAGTTAAAGTTTATGGCTTCAGAAACAACAGCAAGGAAGGGGGGCAGACAGCGACATGGAGGAACATCCAAAGATCTGCCTGATGACCTGGCAGAAATGTATAAAACAGATCATGAAGAGAATTATGGGCAGCGCAAGACCCGAATCCAATGGATTCGACGCTATTGGGCAGAACAATGGTTCAAATACCGCTTCACAACCCAAGAGTATGCTGAGAAAAGTGCCATCAAAAGACCGTGGGGAGACATCTTATACAAGAACCTTGTACCCAGGTCCAGAGATGAAGCTATTGCCCAAAGCTTCTATCCGTGCATGGTTCATGGGCCACAGCCTGATGATGCACATCCGTCGTCACTACTCTGGTGTCGTGACCACAATCTGTTCAAGCGCAACTTCCAGTTTGCCCAACAATCAGCGAAGCAGAACAAGAAGAAATTTGGGTTAGACTTCAACCCTGGTCCCTCAGCACCAATGGCAGATGGCACACGAGAAGGAGAACCCAATGTCATCGGTCCGTATGCCAACCTTGAAGGCCTCATCACCTACATCTTAGTTCAAGGGACTGCAGTGAATGAGCCTGCAGCTGACACTGAGTCTGATGAAGTGCCACCAGTGCTTGCAGTGCCGAAGCCTAAGCAGTTGAAGAAGCCAAAAGCTTCAAAGCCGGCCCCTTCACCAAAAATCTCAAGGGCGAAGCCATTGGCAACTGCACCTCCTGAAGATAGTGTGCAGTCTGAAGACGTATCCCGCGTCTCCAAGCCCCAGAAGGCCAAGATGCCTCAGCCACACACCGGCAAAGAGCTCACAGCTGCTGCCATTCTGATCTGTCAAGTGATGAAGATCTTGGAGATGACGCTCTCGAGCAGCTCATCAAGAGCAAAGAAGAAGCTGAAATCTTCAACAATTTGCCTCTCTTTGATGTCGCCATCATCCACAACTTCATCGATGAATGGTTTGCCACACCAAACATCAGCTTCGAAGATCTGCAGCTGCCCGTTGGCCTCAGCGTCGCCTTCCAAGGCGCTATTGCTTCAGAACTTGCAATTGCCCAGTGCATTGTTGAACTGAAGCAGAAAATTGATCATGAAAAGGCTCAGTTCAAGAAGCATATGGCCAAGCTTAGCGTGCAAGAAGTGAAGAGCTTCAAGATCATGTTGCACGAACTAAAGGAAAACTTTTTGAAGAAGCATGGAGAAGCTCAAGGTTCGCGGGAGCGAATGAAGACTCTGGCAGACAGATGTGTGCAGGCCTACAATGAGGCGGAGAAGCACAAGGCACTTGGGCGTCCTGGCATCGACCCCAAGATGGCCGCAAAGAAAAAGAAGAAGACTGTTCCAGCTGAACAAGAGGCACCAAGGCAGGAAGCAGTTCCGCTTGTCTTCCCAACTGCAACGACTGGCTCGAAGCCAAAGAGCCGGTCAACAGCTTCAGAGCTCAAGAAGAAAGAATTGCTGAGGCTAAAGCCAGGAAGAGGAAAAGCTCTGAAGCCTCTCCTACTGCCCCCAGCAAGAAAAAGAGAAAGACCAAGAAATCTCAGGCTGCTCCCACAAAGCCCTTGATAGTTGAACCTATTTCTATGGTTCACCCTGACGCAGAACGTCAACTGACAATGCATGAGCCTGCTTCCACAGAGGCTCCTGTTCCTGAAGACATGCCAGCAGCTGATCCCATCGCTGCTGAAGACATTGGTCATCATGACAATGTAGAAGATGATGCAGCCCTTCCTCAATTAGAACACAGCGAACTCATCAGCATTGGTCGTCCACTGACGCCAATTGCACAGGATGCTTCATGGGCGGATCTCCCTCAAGAGGAAGAAGACAATGAGGCCCAGCCCACTCCAACCCCACAGGCGTCGTCTGCATTCCGCAGGCTTCGCAAAGGTCCAAGGCCTCAAGTCTATGCTGAAGACATTCCGGCTACATCAGCCGCAGAAGAAGCACCACAAGAGCCCACTCCTATGCTCCACCAAGAAGCAGTTCTCCAGGAGAACGTGCTTGTGACCGACCCTCCAGCTAGTCAAGCAGAGGCTGAAAATATTGAGGCTGCCACAACCAACACTGAAGCCAATGTGGAGCCCTCCCCACCAAAAGCTTCAGAAGACAGCGAAGCTACTGATCCAGACACTTCTGTTCCTGAGTCTGCTGCAGGTCCTCAATTTGATTACCATGTTGAGCACAGGCCTCATGTCCAGAAGCCAGTCCCAAGGCTGCCGAGGTTCCCAGGTCCTGCATCAGCACCTGGCTCCTTTAACGTCAATAGCTTCAAGGCAGATAATACGTTCTTCAACAGCTCCAAGAACCCCTATTCAAGGGAAAGGATTTCATCAGATAGGTTCTAGAGCTATCCTCAGCGCAGCTACTATTCATGCATCCTATACAACCAAGGTCGCATCTTCCCGCACAAGCGCCTTGATGTTGAAGCCATTGCTGGTCTGCCCTGTCTAGAGGAAGCGCTGGATTGCTTCAAACAAGTGGGTCTGCTACAGTTCATTACTGATGAAGAGCATTGGAACGAAGAGCTCTTGCTACAATTCTATGCCACACTGCACATCAAAGGATACAACAGAGATCCGAAGACTTGGGTCCTGGAGTGGATGACCGGCAACGTTCATCATGAAGCCAATGCATTTGATATCATTGAGCTCACTGGCCTGCCCACTCCAGGCGAATTCTTCGAGCAAGGCTGTCAGCTACACACTGAAGCTATTGAGAGCATATTTCAGAGGCTTGAACCGAATATGAGTCAGATGCTCTCCATGATGAAGCCATTGCCCCACGATGCTCCTTATCCCACAGAGTTCTTCGTTGAAGACCTTGAGTACCTGCCCAGGACCATCTATCACATCATCCGGCGGACTCTCTGGCCCATTAAAGGACACTCTCCAAATGCCAAGATCGAGGGTGCAATGAAGACTCTGATATTCTGTATCCTTCATGGCAAATGCTTCAACGCACAGGATTTCTTCATACGCCAACTAGCTGCATCAGGCTCAGATCTGTTTGGTTTAAAGTTCTATGCTCCTTGGGTAATGAGGCTGATCAAACTTCACTCTGCCGTCTCGTATCAGCCCTCAGTCCGCAACCATCGGATCTTCTTGCCTGATGTGGATACCTCTGCTGAAGCCATCTATCCAGAACCTGCCAAGCAACCTTTGAGTCTTCAGAATGCAGAACACCAGAGCTTCACTCAAAACGTTGAAGGTGTTGAAGCCATCTCCAGGGTGTATCCTTTGGTTGGCACTACATGTGCACCACACCCTGCTTCAACTGAAGCCACTAACAGTGCCACTGCTTCAAGACCCAAGAAGCGCACTCGTGTTCTCAACGACCGGGAGCTTCTTGTGGCCCTTCATCAAAAGCAGGATAGGCATCATGACTGGTTGAAGAGACACATGAAAAGCCTCTTGGTGGATGTAAATCGCATCCGAAATCTTGCCACCAAGAACGCTTTCGTTGCCCATGAAACCTGTCGCCGCACATGGAAAGGGATAACGATGATGCTTTCTGAAGCTAATCTTCAAGAGGATGGCTTCACTGAGAGATTTCAAGTTTGACTCCACACCTCCTCGAAGAGCTGTGCTGCTGGGAACTCCATCTCTTGAAGACTCTGAGTTTTCTTCCTCTGCTACCATAGTCACTGCCAGAATCATTGAGGAAGAAGACGATGCTACCTCATCGCCACCTGCTTCAGCACCTCCAAGCTCTTCTGCACCGCCAAACAACGCCAGCAACCCTGCTACTTCATCTACTCCTCATAGGGACGAGTAGAGGCTCTATGTCTTCAAACGTTTTTGGTCATTACTGACAAAAGGGGGAGAAGCATATGAGATTGATAATCTTCAAGTGGGTTCATATGGGCGGGTGCCTTATATTTTGCTTCGTGCTTACAACTCTCGTTTTTTTGCTACATTTGGTTCTTATGAGTTGTAACACTTAAACCAGATGGTCGTCTGCTACTTGTTTGCCACCCTGTTATGCGAAGATAAATTCCGCATGTGCGACGATAAATTCCGCACTTATCTCATTCTGCAGACGTCCATTTTCCATTATGCATGTCATTATCTTCATATACTTTCACATGCATAGTGGATTGTCATCATAAGCTGAAGTGGATCTCCACAAGTACAACCTGCCATGTGCATTTGCATTCCAAAAGAAAATTAACATATATGCACATCTTCAGGGGGAGCCCTTGCAACTTATGAAGACAATTCCTTATCCTCTACAATTTCACAGACTATATTCCCCATTGAAAACTTCAACTAGTTTGTCATCAATCACCAAAAAGGGGGAGATTGTAAGTGCATCTAGTGCCACCCCTAGTTGGTTTTGGAGTATTGACGACAAACCTAGTTGAGGGACTAATGTGTTTGTGAGAATTGCAGGATAACACAGGTAGAAGTCCCTCATTGATTCGGTTTTACTACCAGAGATGACCCCTAAAAATGTATGAAGACATTGAAGTCAAAGGTGGTGTATGAAGATATTCACATTGAAGACTATGACAAAAGAAGACACGTTATGAAGCCTATGGAGCTCGAAGACTTAGATCTTTCGTAGTTCTTTTTCTTTTGTGTTGAGTCATAGGAACCACCGTACTGTTAAGTGGGGTCCAGGAGAACCAGTTAGAATGACTGAAGTGATGCCTAAACCAAAAACCTATGTCTTCGAGTGAAGACAATGAGAGCGAATCTTGTCCAGAGCCGGACAAGTCAGCTTTGCTTGTAGCCCAAGTAAAGTTGCCATGAGAGTTTGAAATCTGACCGTTGAGACACGTGTCAGTTCCTTAGTGACCTAGGGTCATTTCGGACAAATCAGGTCGGGTTGCCAAGTGGCTATAAATAGCCCACCCCCTACAACCATAAACGGTTGACTGCTCAGATTTCAGTGCACGGCTTTTGTCGTTTGAAAGCAACCCCCCTCGAAGCCTTTGAGAGAGAGAATTCCTTGGGAGGATAAAGCCCTAACCACCCAGAGCCAGAGAACATTGGGCATCACTTAAGTCTTCTTGTCTGTGTGATCTGAAGACTTATTACACTTGAGGACTGTGCATCCCCAGACGGTTAGGCGTCGCGTTCAGAGCATCCAAGAGACATTGTGGATTGCCAGTGAACGAAGTCTGTGAAGGTTTGGGAGTCTACCTTGAAGAATTACCAGAGTGATTGGGCGAGGACTATGTGACCTTAGCTCAAGGAGAATACGGTGAGGACTTGGTGTCCTGAGCTGCGTGTTCAGGACTGGGTGTCCGGGACTGTGTGTCCTAAGGTTTAAATACCTAGCCGCTCCAACCAGACGTACAGTTGTCACAGCAACTGGAACTGGTCCAACACATCATTGTCTTCAACGAGTAACTGGTTTCATCTTCACTTCCTTTTACTTACTGATCACTCATGGTGAAGTCATTGCATGCCTGTTCTATCTTTTGTCTTCACAACGTGAGTGTATGATCTGTTTGGCTTCATAGTATCTTCCTACCTGATCCTAATTACACTACAGCTATTTGTCACTGTGCTTTCACTCTGTTGATACTTGACCATGGCTTGCCTAGTGTAGTCTAACTTCCGCTGCATAGTAATAGGCATATCTCTACTGTTTGTCTTCATAACTTCCACATTTTGAAGACTTTCATAAAAATCGCCTATTCACCCCCCTCTAGTCGATATAACGCACTTTCAGCAGCTCTTTATGTCATTCCGGATTGGACGCTTCCTTACCTGGCATACATGAACCGAGGCGAGTTTTCAGAGGATGAGACTCTGGCCCGACAGATAATCCGGCGGTCCAAGTCCATGACTATTGTCAATGGCGAGTTGCATCATTACAGTGTATCAGGGGCGTTTCAACGCTGTGTGTCTCCTGAAGAAGGCTGTGAAATTTTGCGTGAGATCCATGAAGGAGATTGTGGTCACCACGGAAGTTCAAAATCTTTGGTAGCTAAAGCGTTTCGTCATAGCTTCTATTGGTTAACTGCTCATGCTGATGCGGAGGATCTGGTCAGACGATGTGACGGTTGCCAAAAGTTTTCAAGACGTGTTGATGTGCCGGCTCAAGAATTGAGAATGATTCCAATTACTTGGCCGTTTGCGACTTGGGGGCTGGATATGGTTGGGCCTTTCAAAAGGTCCAAAGATAAGAAGACCCACCTCCTGGTGGCGGTTGACAAGTTTACAAAGTGGGTGGAAGCAGAACCTGTTAGCAAGTGTGATGCGGCCACAGCGGTTTAGTTCATCAGAAAAGTGATTTTCCGGTTTGTCTTTCCACACAGTATCATCACAGATAATGGTACCAATTTGTCCAAGGGTGCCATGAAGGAGTTCTGCGAACAGGAACACATCCGGCTTGACGTTTCATCAGTGGCACACCCACAGTCCAATGGTCAAGCAGAAAGGGCTAATCAAGAGATCTTGAGAGGCATCAAGCCCCGGCTTATGGTTCCTCTGCAGAGAATGCCGGGTTGTTGGGTAGAAGAGTTACCATCTGTGTTATGGAGCATCAATACTACACCCAACAGATCAACAGGATACACACCGTTCTTCATGGTCTACGGAGCGGAGGCGGTTCTCCCGAGTGATATCCGTCATGACTCACCTCGTCTGGCGGCTTATGTTGAAGCGGACAACGAGACAGCACGGCAAGACGCTTTGGAGCTGTTGGATGAAGAACGTGACATAGCAGCCGCCCGCTCAGCGATGTAGCAATAGGATCTTCGTCGTTATCATAGTCGCCGAGTCAGAACCAGAATCTTTCAGGAAGGAGATTTGGTGCTTCGGCTCATCCAAGATCACACTGATATGCATAAGCTATCCCCACCTTGGGAGGGACCTTTTGTGGTCAGCAAGAATCTGCACAACGGGTCATACTATCTGATCGATATTCAAGAGCATAACGACTCACGTACATCAGAGGAGGAGACCAACAAGCCGTGGAACATAGCTCATCTTCGGCCTTACTATACCTGAGCCATTGGCTCTACTTATGTACATATTACGACAATGTATATATTATGATTAAATATAATAAACCGGAACCTCAGCTAAAGCGGGGTATCTGTCCTTTTACATCATGTGTGGTTACACGGAGTTGTTCTAAAGCGGCCTCCGGTTTACCCCTTGAGTTAGCTTTTCAAAAGCATCATGTTATATCACTTGGGGGCTTGGTCGTGTCCGAACTAATGCAACACCTCTTGATAGGCGAGAGCCACCAGATCACTTGGGGACTTGGTCACGTTTGAACCAGTCACGCCTCTTGATCGGCCTAAGGCCACAGAATCACTTGGGGGCTTGGTCGAACCCAAACCATTGCCACGCCTCTTGATCGGCATAAATGCCACGGTTTCATTTGGGGACCAGGCCGACTTGAACCATAGCTACACCTATCGGGAGCTTGGTCATGTCCGACCATGGTAACGCCATCTGATCGGCTCAAATAAGCCTCATTTTGCAAATGGTTTTATCATTGCCTTTGCTTCACAATTTTCTTTGATAGTTATTTCTTTCTTTTTGTTGCATTTTTTAAACCGACAAAATTTTAAACCGGTTCACACTGTCAATTGACGGAACACGGTCCATTTTTAATCCGGAGACTATTTGCTCGGTTTGATTTTTTGTTAACATCCTATTACGGAGTAACACGGTGTTTTATAACCCGGCACGGTTTACATGGTAAACCGACATTATATATATACAGGAGCTGCTATCTCCTCCAACAGTGTGGGTTTATGAAACCTCCACTTCAAGATTGGCTAAGCCAACTTCATGCCCAACGATGGCAGGTATTATGTATCTCAAAGATTTGATCATGCTTAAATTTCAGATATTTTGATTTTATATATGCAGACATCATACTACACCTGACGATACAACCGTGGTGGCACTTTAAGATTTTTTACGTTGCAGAAAATACTTTGGAAAGTTCATCACCCAAAGAAAGCACAAGTTGCAGTGGTTATGCATGAAGGCATATTAAGATCAAGAGTATCAGCTAGCCTATTACAAGGCAACACGGTGCCCAAAACAAGATCATTGTTTTTCAAAGGAGAAGCAGTTTAAACCGGCTACCGGTTCAAGCTTGGTCACCAGCCTGGCCTGATGGTTGTGGGTCATTCCGCGCTGCTTCAACTTCAGTTTCTCTACCCAGTGGCTGGAAATAAACAGTTGTCTAGTCGATTCCCATTAATGCTCGAAAGACAGCTTCATCATGGATCAGCAACGACGGTTCAATATCGGGAGCATAAGTATGCTTACGAATTGGAGGGATAAGATTTTCCGCTTCATGAATTGGTGCAGCTACTCGCTTGTTTTGATTGTCATATTGGGCTTGATAATGAGACAAGTCTGCTTCTTCAGCCAATTGACAAGCTAGCGGACGCACCTCCCGATTTATTGCTCGCAGATCCGCTTCACTAAACTCTGAACCGTCTTCCTTCAAGCTGGGATAGCCCTGAGCCGCTTCAATAGGATCAAAATCTGGCACCCAAGCTTTTGCCCGGATTAAGGCATTGATCGCACCGGTTCGAGCAACAGATTTCTTCAGCTCTTCAAACTGGGCAGGAAGCACCGATAGTTTCTGCAGAGTGTCCTGAATCAAAGTGGGCGCCGGCTTGTTGTGGGATGCAGTACACATGATCCGCTGTGCACCAGTGTACAGTTGTTCGATCAACGTATAGGCGGCTTTCAATTTCTTCCGCACATCTGACCCCAAATGACCAATGCGTGTCCCTGAAATATCACAAAGGGTTAACAAACTGGTAGCTCTGTAAGACGGCAGAATCAATTCAAAAATCCAACCGGCTTACCAAAGATAACAGCGGTCATGGCATGCACGTGCCGCTTTATGCTGGTCAGTTCATCCACCACCGGTTTTAGTGCAGCCTTGGCGTCTTCTGCTCGTTTGGTTAAAGCGGATTTTTCAATAGCCAATCCGCCCGCTCCTTCTTGAAATCCTTCTTAAGCTGTTCCATGACGCTTAAGGCGTTGGTCAACTCCTCTTTTGCTTTTGAGGTTTCAGTCTGTTGGGACTTCAGATTTTCTTGGAGATCGGCGATTTGGGTCTCTTTTGTCTTCAGCTCAGCCTGCATACAGACAGTTATATGATTCAGCAAGCAGTGCAAGAATTGAAGCACCAACCACATAACAAGTTATGCACTTGGCGCTTGGGGGCTAATGCCCATTTGATCTTCATATTTCACTTGATAATAAAGTCCCAAGCTCAATACAAGTATTCAACTTGGCACTTGGGGGCTAATGGCTATTTGTTCAAATAAGTTCTGATGCGGCGATATTAATTACTTAAGTCCCGGTTTAACTACACTAAGTTGAATCGGCCCTTGGGGGCTACATCAGCGAATTTCGAGGCTTTAAGATTTATGTTAGTATGTCCCGGTTTGAAAGAAGATTACAAACCGGTCCTTGGGGGCTAGGGGAGTCAGCAAGAATTGAAGCATACAAGCAGGAAAGAGCATATGGAAGTTACCTCATATTTATCTTTCATGATGTTAACCAGACCGGCTTCATAGTCACGACTGGTATACAGCCGGTTCAGATAGCCGGAATAGATGTCTTGGGCGTTCAGAGCAGCGTAAGTCGTCAGATCAACATTCCACTTGCCCTTGCCAAAGGCAGCAAATTCTTCCTTGGCAGTATGTTTAGACAAAGCGACAGGATTGCTTGGCTCTGTATGGCCAATGCTAGTAATATGTAACACCCTCGATGCGACTATAGCTCCTACGTGTCGAGGCACGACTTAGAGACATAATCGCATTAAAGGCATATGTCGCAAGTGAGGTAATCTTCAGACAACCCATGTAATACATAAGGAAAAGGGATACATAGTTGGCTTACAATCGCCACTTCACACAATTACAGGAATAAACATTACATCAATCAAATACACTCATGGTCCGACTACGGAACCAAAATAAAAGAAGAACCCCAAATGCGAAAAAGGTCCCCGATCGACCCCAACTGGGCTCCACTACTGATCAACTAGAACGGAAACAACACAGAGGACAAGATCTTCAACGAGCTCCTCCTGAGCTTGGTTGCGTCATCTGCACGGACTCATCGGCACCTGCAAGCTGGTTTTGGAAGTATCTGTGAGCCACGGGGACTCAGCAATCTCGCACCCTCGCGATCAAGACTATTTAAGCTTATGGATAAGGTCAAGGTATGAGGTGGAGCTGCAGCAAGCGACTAGCATATATGGTGGCTAACATACGCAAATGAGAGCGAGAAGAGAAGGCAAAGCACGGTCGATAAAAGTATGATCAAGAAGTGATCCTATAGCAACCTACGTCAAGCATAACTCCAACAACCGTGTTCACTTCCCGGACTCCGCCGGAAAGAGACCATCACGGTTACACACGCTGTTGATTCATTTTAATTAAGGTCAAGGTTCAGGTTTTCTACAACCGGACATTAACAAATTCCCATCTGCCCATAACCGCGGGCACGGCTTTCGAAAGTTCAAATCCCTGCAGGGGTGTCCCAACTTAGCCCATGACAAGCTCTCACGGTCAACGAAGGAATAGACCTCCTCCCGAGACGTTCCGATCAGACTCGGTATCCCGGTTCAACAAGACATTCGACAAGGTAAACAACCAGCAACACCGCCCGAATGTGCCGACATCCCGATAGGAGCTGCACATATCTCGTTCTTCAGGGCACACCGAGATTGAGCTCTCCTAGTACAAGCTGAAACCCTGGTGGTCACGTACTGACTTTGACAATCACGAGGCCACTGGCCCGGGGGTTAATATATGCCGTGGGTCCGCGCACCAGGACAAAGAGTAGTGCTGCGAATGGTTAAACATGTGGGCATCGCTTGGATGGCTTTACTTAACGGCGAACTGTAGGGTCCTTATGCCAAAAAATAATAAAGAAAAAAAAGAAAAAAAAAAGTAAAGCCAAAACAATCAAATTACAAATCGCGTAAGGAGCAATCGGGAATAACACGATTTTGACGGATAGGGCGCAGGTGGAAAAACCCGGCATAAGCGGGAGCCTTCCACCTTCACCAAGTAATAGATGCAATTATTTATATTCAGATTTATAGTGATTCGTCCCAAGTACAATTGTTCGCACAAGGACGCCTCAATCTGGCCCTGCAACTCGCCGCTTATAAGAGGGGCTGGCAAAGCGGTAACATAGCCAATCAACGGTTTGCTAGGACATGGTGGGTTAGAGGTTTGACATGCAATTTGGGAGGCTGAAAGCAAGTGGTAGGCATCGTAGCATTGGCATAGCAAAAGAGCGAGCATAGCAAGCAAAGATAGTAGTGATTTCGAGGGTATGATCATCTTGCCTGAGATCCCGCAAGGAAGAAGAACGAGTCCATGAGACAAACGGACGTAGTCGAACGGTCCTCACAAACGCGACGTTATCGGAACCAACCCGAAGAAGCAACACGGAAAGAAGCACACAACATAGTAAACAACCACAACATAACATGGCATGATGCACAATCAAGTATGATGCATGTCCGGTTTAAATATGCATGGCATGGCAAAGTGCACAAACAATCCTACAAATTAAGTGGAGCTCAATATGCAACGAGTTGCATATTGAACACCACATCAATTATTTAGTTCGATCTCGTTTATGTACCCAACAATATTAAATGTTGTTATGGCAAGAGGGTGAAGCAAATGAAAACTACCTATCTAGTCAAGGTTAAATGAGGCCGGAAGCAACGAACAACAATTCCGGAAACTCCTCATGAGCATAAATTAGGTTTGGTACTGTTCTGCCCTAAACATTTTTAGAGTTGTTAAACATGCAATAAGTGCAATGTTAAACTATGCATTTTTCTACCCCATTTACATATAAAGTTTGTTTAAATCCGAGCTACGGTTATTTAGTTATGAATAAAATCATTTTAACATGGCATAGGAGCAAATTAATCAAATATCATTTTAAACATTTTGAACATAGATGAAAGTTGGATATTATTAATCTACACAAAATTCTGAGCAAGTTTCATATATAAAACATTTAAATCCGACGCGCGGTTTGTGAGTTATTAAATGCATGAACTAGGGGGACTATACTGCAAAACTGCTGTCTCAGGAATAATAGGAAAAATCCCAGGCGCTGAAAAAAAACACATCACGGGCCGAATCTGAGGTAAGCCCAACAGTGAGGAAAAAAAATAGAGGAGGGGGCGCTGGGGTCGGCTCACCCTGGGCCTGGCCCGGTTCGGAGGAGGAGACAGGCCGAGGCGGGGCGCTGCGCTGGGCCGGCGAGGACGATTGGGCCGGCCCACGCGGGCGCGGTCAACGGAGGAAGCAGATCGGGTCCCTCCCGATCCCTCTGAAGGGCGGCGGCGGCCTGAGGGAGCTCGGCTCCGGCGAGGAGGGCGGATCCGGCGAGGGAACGGCGCTGGGGAAGCGGCGCGGCGGCGGGCGACGAGCGCCGGGCGGCGGGGCGAACGGCTGCGGCAGCCGGGAGGATGGAGAAGGCGGCGAGCGGCGTCAGCGGGCGGCCGGCGTCGAGACGGCGTGCAGCGGCGCAAGGGAGGATGGAGAAGGCGGCGAGCGGGCGCGGCTCTCCGCGGGCGGCGGCGAGGTTGGGCCCCGCGGGCTCGATCTAGGCTCGCGGGCCGGCGGCGAAGTGGGGCAGCGCGGTGCCATGTGGCGCAGTGGGATTGGAGGAGGTAGGCGGTGGTGACGACGTGTCGCGCTCGCATTGGCTGGAGTGAGGTGGCGGTGGCAGTGGACAAGTCCGGTGCAGCGTGGACGCGTCCGGTGGTGCGGGGAGGAGTGGATCTAAGGTTTAGAGTGCGAAATGATCCGAAATTTCGGGAAGGGGTGCTCTTTTATAGGTAGAGGGAGCTAGGAAGCTCCAAATGAGGTGCGGTTTTCGGCCACGCGATCGTGATCGAGCGACCGAGATGATGGAGCAGAGTTAGGTGGTGTTTGGGCCAAATTGGAAGGGTGTTGGGCTGCAACACACACGAGGCCTTTTCGGTCCCTAGGTTAACCGTTGGAGTATCAAACGAAGTCCAAATGGTACGAAACTTGACAGGCGGTCTACCGGTAGTAAACCAAGGCCGCTTGGCAAAACTCGGTCCAATCCGGAAATGTTTAATCCCCACACATGAAAGAAAGGTAGAAATGACCACCGGAGAAGAACGGAGCGCCGGATTGCAAAACGGACAACGGGGAAAATGCTCGGATGCGTGAGACGAACACGTATGCAAATGAAATGCGCATGATGACATGATATGCAATGCATGACACGCAAGAGATGACAAGGCAACACCAGCGAATAACTGAACGACACCTGGCATATCGGTCTCGGGGCGTTACAACACTCCACCACTACGAGAGGATCTCGTCCCGAGATCTAGAATGGCACCGGAGGGAAAACGGAGGAGAAAGAGAAGAGGGAAAACTAAGTTGCTTCTTTGACAAACGAGTGAAACCAAGAACCTTGCGAGGTTGAACAAATTCGAGAAAAGAATACAACGAAGGTGAACTAGGTCGAAAACACTCCATTAGAAACGAGGGACAAAGAGCATTGCGAAAACCTTGAGGTTGAAGGGAAGATATATATATAGAAAAAAACACTCCGGTTAAGACAAGATAGAGAAGGAATAAGACTGATATAATTTGGACAGCACCCCGGTTGAGAAGGGATGCAAAATTTCATAAGATGAGAGAGCCCGAAAGAAAAACACGACACTCTGGTTGAATGGATAAGCAAAGAAAAGAATACTATCATGACAAAACAAGAAGATGGGTAGAAGAGAGCAACATCACATGCCTCCGGAACAAACGAATAGAAGATAGATAGTTGAGACAGGGGAATGGAGACGAAAATGCCAACTTCAGCCATAAAAGAGCTTGAGAAGGCATCCTTAGGAGAAGGGTCGAACGGAGTTGTTGTGAAAACCCACAACGTAAAAAAATAAGCTTGATATGGTCTTATGGAATACAACTCAAATTATGAGGTGACCACCTGCCAAACAAGATTGGATTGACAAGAACAAGAAGACGAGAAACTATCTCACCGAGAGGATAAAGAAGAATTTGGGTCCTTTATAAACAACATAGATAGCAACAAGCCATAGGGAAGGCTTTAGGTGAAGTATAACCCAAGATAACTCCAATGGCAAGATTGATGAATTTAAAATACCTCATTCTTAACAACGTGTGAATCATGAAACATGAAATCAAACTATCAAGAATGACATAACACCACCTCAAACGATACGATAGAAAGAAATTGCACTCCGGATTACAAGATGAAGAATACTTGAACTCCTCTGAAAAGAATCTCAAGAACACTTCGAGAAGGAATTAAATCTTTGATGGACCATTTATGTAGAACCTCCATGAAGAACTCCGGTAAACAAAAGAATGAAAAGAAAGAGAAATTGGAAACACAAGGTGAATCCTTGCAATGATTTAGACGGATCTCCGTGATAATTAGAGCTTGGAACTCTGGGAAAAAGAGAGGATGAAACAAATGAAACCGAGGGTTTGAAGGGCCTCCGGAATAAGAATTAATCATTAGGATGAAACAAGAATAAGAATTATGATATGCGTATCCTTCACCAATTTAATTGATGACAATCAACGGATTTGGCACACTACTTATCCTCGTATCAAGGATTAAGAGAGATATAACATAAACTTAAGAAGGTCTTCGACGAACCACCGGTAGAATTGAAATACGAACGAAGAGAAGATAAGGAAACACCGGGAAGAATTAGAGAACGAATGAAAATACTTGATGGAAATTAGATCCACGAGAACAAAAGATCATGAGCTGATTAGAGAATATTGAATGATGCGCCGGTGAGATTTGGGGAACGAGAGCTGAAAGCTGAGAATGAACAAGTCTTCTGAAATGATGGACTCCGGATAATCAAACTGAAAATACCCTTGAAATGCTCCGGATGGGTGAAAAGAATTCTCACAATCGAATATAATTATGAGAGGATGGCAACAAGGTGGAATCACGAATCTTGAAGAGAATGGAGCAATATATGGAGGAACAAACCTTCTTCGGTCTTCAAAATCTGAGAATGACGACGAGAAATACCATCATGACTTATTTAGGCACTCCGGAAGAATCAAAATGAAGAGGTTGAGCCCACGATGAAAAGAATTTGAAAGGTTTTTAGAGGAGGACATTTGACTGATGGCAATTCATTCTTACATCAAAACTTTTGAAAAGAATTTGAGAATAACTCCGGGAAAATAAGAAGAGTCAGGTAAGATCCTGGGAAAAGACCTGTGGGTTAGGGCCCACTCAAAATAAGCACCGTAGAACGATTACTTGAAAAGGAGAATGCACCGGTTGAATAAAAAAGGCTTGAATGATATAATATCCTTGAAATAGCTTGAATGAAAGAAGAGTGGATACACGAATCTTCGAGATATCTTCAGCACTCCGGAACAATTAAATAGCGAGATGTGAATGAATATGAGGTGCACCGGCATGAGAAGGTATTTGAAACGAGGAAAAAGATATGATCAACACCGAAAGCTTGAATTGGCAACACCGGAGAAGAAAAAGAATGAAGAATGATGAACTTGAGACTCCATTAGAATCTTCATGAGAATCACCGGATAAGAATATTGACGAAAAAGAATGGGGAGACTTCACATGAATAAAAGGATACTTGAATAAGAAATCTGAATCCTGGGAGAAAACAAGGGAGGGAGGGTGGGAGAAAACAAAGACAATCTAGAATAGATGAAACGAACACCGTTGAGAAGAAGTGATAATTGATCTTGCGGTTGTTGAAATGATCGGATCCACTTGAAGAGAAAACACGCCGGTTAGAAAAAAAAATTGACATGACCATTTCGATGATCAAGAAGGATTGGTATCCACATAGAAATATGAGAGCACCACTTAGGAAAGGTATGGAATCAACATTTGACATTGAAGCAACTCGAATACCACAACTCAAAACAAAAACAAAGGGTTGGCTTGCGGAATAAGCCAGAACAAACATATGATAGAGATTTCGCCCGAAGTTTTCGTGGTGGGGCCTACACGGGCTCGATCGTATAGCACCATCATGTACAAGGCAGTGCACATGACATACGAAGCGTCCCCGAGTCGGCATAGCCAAGGACTCTTTAAGACACAACGAGACCACTGTAAAATCGACCGTGAATAGACGAACCACTAGACGTCGAACCCCAATTTCATATCATACATCTGTCGGAAAGATATCCTAAGAGCTACTTGAATTCCCACCTATGAAACTCCCGAACCTTTCCGGTTATGCAATCAGGTGTTGGGGATACAGGGGAAGCATAATATCTCACCCAATTCTAGCAAATCCTACATCCAGCTGTATCCATCCTTCAACACATAACCAAGAAACCTTCGGAAATCGTCTACCTCAACCTTCGAAAAGCATCCGTTATACAAGTTATGGCGATACTCCCGAACTCCCGCCCCAGTACTGGGTGGCGTCGAGGTTATCTCACCAACGAACTGCATAAAAGAGATTTTCGATGTCGGCGTACTAAACTCAGGTATTCCAGAATTGCAAAGATAAAATTATGACGACAACACCTCAGAGCTCAAATCCTCGGGACACTTCCACAAAACCCCTGACAGGAGGCACCAAGACAATGTTCTCATCATAAAACCATCGGAACGATTCCAAGATACCCGCGTGATCCTAAAAAAAATTTAGTGAAATTTGAGAAGAGAAGAGACAAAACTCTACGTCAGGATGCCTTACCAGAGCAATGAGGAGACTGGGAAGTAAAAAGAATTCCTAAACTCTCCGATATATAATTCCTAATTGACTCAAAACATTTTTTTCTAGACACAACTCGGCCGCTAAAAATGATCAAGCAATGGGGGCTCCTAAGGTCGGGGAAGGCTCTGATACCAACTTGTAACACCCTCGATGCGACTATAGCTCCTACGTGTCGAGGCACGACTTAGAGACATAATCGCATTGAAGGCATATGTCGCAAGTGAGGTAATCTTCACACAACCCATGTAATACATAAGGAAAAGGGATACATAGTTGGCTTACAATCGCCACTTCACACAATTACAGGAATAAACATTACATCAATCAAATACACTCATGGTCCGACTACGGAACCAAAATAAAAGAAGAACCCCAAATGCGACAAAGGTCCCCGATCGACCCCAACTGGGCTCCACTACTGATCAACTAGAACGGAAACAACACAGAGGACAAGATCTTCAATGAGCTCCTCCTGAGCTTGGTTGCGTCATCTGCACGGACTCATCGGCACCTGCAAGCTGGTTTTGGAAGTATCTGTGAGCCATGGGGACTCAGCAATCTCGCACCCTCGCGATCAAGACTATTTAAGCTTATGGGTAAGGTCAAGGTATGAGGTGGAGCTGCAGCAAGCGACTAGCATATATGGTGGCTAACATACGCAAATGAGAGCGAGAAGAGAAGGCAAAGCACGGTCGATAAAAGTATGATCAAGAAGTGATCCTATAGCAACCTATGTCAAGCATAACTCCAACAACCGTGTTCACTTCCCGGACTCCGCCGGAAAGAGACCATCACGGTTACACACGCTGTTGATTCATTTTAATTAAGGTCAAGTTCAGGTTTTCTACAACCGGACGTTAACAAATTCCCATTTGCCCATAACCGCGGGCACGGCTTTCGAAAGTTCAAATCCCTGCAGGGGTGTCCCAACTTAGCCCATAACAAGCTCTCACGGTCAACGAAGGAATAGACCTCCACCCGAGACGTTCCGATCAGACTCGGTATCCCGGTACAACAAGACATTTCGACAGGGTAAAACTAAACCAGCAACACCACCTGAATGTTCCAACAAATCCCGATAGGAGCTGCACATATCTCTTTCTCAGGGCACACTCAGATTGTCCTAGGTACGGGTAGGCCAGCCCAGAGTTGCCCCTGGTGGTCACCGGTAGCTGACAGTTGGACCAACACTCAGAGGAGCACTGGCCCGGGGGGGTTCAAATAATGACGACCCTTGAGTCCGCGAAACCCAAGGGAAAAAGAGGCTAGGTAGCGAATGGTAAAACCAATGTTGGGCATTGCTGGAAGAGATTTACTTAAGGCGAACTGTCAAGGGGTTCCCATTATAGCCCAACCGCGTAAGGGACGCAAAATCCGGGAACATAACACCGATATGACGGAAACTAGGGCGGCAAGAGTGGAACAAAACACCAGGCATAAGGCCGAGCCTTCCACCCTTCACCAAGTATATAGATGCATTAATTAAATCAGATATATAGTGATATCCCAACAAGTAAACAAATATGTTCCAACAAGGAACGGCCTCCAATCTTGACCTGCAACTAGCAATGCTATAAGAGGGGCTGAGCAAAGCGGTAACATAGCCAATCAACGGTTTGCTAGGACATGGTGGGTTAGAGGTTTGACATGGCAATTTGGGAGGCTGACAAGCAAATGGTAGGCATCGTAGCATTGGCATAGCAAAAGAGCGAGCAAACTAGCATAGCAAAGATAGTAGTGATTTCGAGGGTATGATCATCTTGCCTGAGATCCCGCAAGGAAGAAGAACGAGTCCATGACGAAGTTAAACGGACATAGACGAACGAGTCCTCACAACACGACGTTATCGGAACCAACCCGAAGAAGCAACACCGGAAAGAAAGCACACAACATAGTAAACAACCACGACATGAACATGGCATGATGCACAATCAAGTATGATGCATGTCCGGTTTAATGATACATGGCATGGCAAAATGCACAAACAATCCTACAAATTAAGTGGAGCTCAATATGGAATGAGTTGCATATTGACGGAGCACCACATCCATTATTTAGTTCGATCTCATTTATGTACCCAACAATATTAAATGTTGTTAAGCATGGCAAGAGGGTGAAGCAAATGAAAACTACCTATCTAGTCAAGGTTAAATGAGGCCGGAAACAACGAACAACAATTCCGGAAACTCCTCATGAGCATAAATTAGGTTTGGTACTGTTCTGCCTAAAACCATATTTTATTGTTGTTAAACAGGAAAATAAAGTGCAACATGGTAATCTATGCATTTTTCTACCCCATTTACATATAAAGTTTGTTTAAATCCGAGCTACGGTTATTTAGTTATGAATAAAATCATTTTAACATGGCATAGGAGCAAATTTAATCAAATATCATTTTAAACATTTTGAACATAGATGAAAGTTGGATATTATTAATCTACACAAAATTCTGAGCAAGTTTCATATATAAAACATTTAAATCCAACGCGCGGTTTGTGAGTTATTAAATGCATGAACTAGGGGGACTATACTGCAAAACTGCTATCTCAGGAATAATAGGAAAAATCCCAGGCGCTGAAAAAAAACACATCACGGGCCGAATCTGAGGTAAGCCCAACAGTGAGGAAAAAAAATAGAGGAGGGGGCGCTGGGGTCGGCTCACCCTGGGCCTGGCCCGGTTCGGAGGAGGAGACAGGCCGAGGCGGGGCGCTGCGCTCGGCCGGCGAGGACGATTGGGCCGGCCCACGCGGGCGCGGTCAACGGAGGAAGCAGATCGGGTCCCTCCCGATCCCTCTGAAGGGCGGCGGCGGCCTGAGGGAGCTCGGCTCCGGCGGCTGTCGCCGGTGGCGCAGTCGGGCCCGGCGAGGAGGGTGGATCCGGGGAGGGAATGGCGCCGGGGAAGCAGCGCGACGGCGGGCGACGAGCGTCGGGCGGCGGGGCGAACGGCTGCGGCAGCTGGGAGGATGGAGAAGGCGGCGAGCGGCGTCGGCGGGCGGCCGGCGAGCGGCGTCGGCGTCGGCGGGCGGACGGCGTCGAGACGGCGTGCAGCGGCGTAAGGGAGGATGGAGAAGGCGGCGAGCGGGCGCGGCTCTCCGCGGGCGGCGGCGAGGTTGGGCCCCGCGGGCTCGATCTGGGCTCGCGGGCCGGCGGCGAAGTGGGACAGCGCGGTGCCATGTGGCGCAGTGGGATTGGAGGAGGGAGGCGGTGGTGACGATGTGTCACGCTCCCATTGGCTGGAGTGAGGTGGCGGTGGCAGTGGACAAGTCCGGTGCAGCGTGGACGCGTCCGGTGGCGCGGGGAGGAGTGGATCTAAGGTTTAGAGTGCGAAATGATCCGAAATTTCGGGAAGGGGTGCTCTTTTATAGGTAGAGGGAGCTAGGAAGCTCCAAATGAGGTGCGGTTTTCGGCCACGCGATCGTGATCGAGCGACCGAGATGATGGAGCAGAGTTAGGTGGGGTTTGGGCCAAATTGGAAGGGTGTTGGGCTGCAACACACACGAGGCCTTTTCGGTCCCTCGGTTAACCGTTGGAGTATCAAACGAAGTCCAAATGGTACGAAACTTGACAGGCGGTCTACCGGTAGTAAACCAAGGCCCCTTGGCAAAACTCGGTCCAATCCGGATGTGTTTAATCCCCACACATGAAAGAAAGGTAGAAATGACCATCGGAGAAGAACGGAACGCCGGATTGCAAAACGGACAACGGGGAAAATGCTCGGATGCGTGAGACGAACACGTATGCAAATGAAATGCGCATGATGACATGATATGCAATGCATGACACGCAAGAGATGACAAGGCAACACCAGCGAATAACTGAACGACACCTGGCATATCGGTCTCGGGGCGTTACATAATAACAACTTCATCATCCTTGGCGTCGCCGGTTTGCATTGGGGCCGTCAGTTTATCAGTAGACTTGGATGGACTGGTGGATTTTCAATCCGGCTGGGGCTTCTGGGCTGGTCAACAGGACCGGAGGTATCAACATGTCTCTCTTCAGTAATAAAATCATCATCTTGTGGTGGTGGGTCGTTTGGCACATCCTCACGGATGGCCGCTTCAGGGTTGAGTACTCTGTCCGGTTCAGGAATGGCATCTTCTTCAGCCGCTTTATCTAGGCGAGCCTTCTTGCTTGGCTTAGGCTTGGCCCTGAAAGGAGTAACAAAGGTCAGTATAGTATATGCTACAAAGTAATACACCAGAAGCATTATGATAAGTATGGCTTACCCAAGCACCGTTTTGAGCGGCGGCAGCTGGGTAGCTGATGACTCGCCAGATGATGAATGGGAAGTGACCTGATAATCGGAGTCAGACGGATTAAGAGGTTGACGAAAACAGCCCATTTTAGGACAAGCACTGACAGGCAAATTAGAGACCTCTGAATGGCGTTTCCGAATCGGACTATTCGGTAAACCGGCGGAGGTAACTACATGGCCACTATGCCGGGTCGTGCGGCGAGCTTCGTGCTATTGGGTCTTCATAAGAAATTTGGGATCCAAGTAAGCAAGAGGATGAGAAAATTTAACCTTCCGGTTTGCCTGACGGATTTTTAGTGAAGGCAAAGGATCTGAATCGGAGGAAAGAATAATTACCTCTGCAACATCAGCATGACTGGCTTCGGCATCATCCTGACAAATATCATCATCAATAAGGCGCGTGAAAAATAAGCCAAGTGAATCAAGTTCTACCTCAAGGTCCGGGTTACCCACATCGTCATCAACGGCCGGATCAGAGGATGCAGTGGTTCTTTTCCTGTGGGTAGTCTTCTTCACAGCTTTAATCTTTTGCTGGATTGATCTTTCCGGTTTTTCTGGTTTTTCTGGTTTCTCCTGTGGTAGTTTCTTGCTCCAAAACGGATCATTGCCCTATTTAAACAGGCATTGATATTAAACAATCACCAGATATATCAATAACAGGTTCAGAACAAAGAACAATCAAACTCTTATAGCTGGCGGTTTGTTGGTGGCACGGAAGGGAAGCAGGCCGGTTCGAGCACAGACGTGTTCCGGTTCATTCAGCATTTTATTCACAGCCTCTGTGATTTCTTCATCGGTAAGTTGGATGTTAGCATGTCGCAATGGGTCATCAACACTGCCAGTATACTCGCACATCAAACCGGAGCGCTGACTAAGGGGCAGTATGCTCCATGATATCCAACAGCGAGCGAGATCAACTCCTGTTAAACCATTGGCCATGAAGGCTCTGAGCTTGGACAGTTGAGGAGCGTATTTGCTTCTCTCCTTAGCAGTCAACCTTTGCGGAAAGGGGTGTGTATTGCTAAGCCGCTCCAGACGAAAGCCAGGCAAAGGATTTTCACCAGCGGGGGAGGTGTCTCTGCAATAGAACCATGTTTGATTCCACTCTTTGGGGTGGCTGTGCAGCTTGGCGTGAGGGTATGTGACCTCTTTCCTTTTTTGAATCGCCACACCGCCCAATTCCGTATTGGAACCATCAGAAAACTCAGTACGGCGGTTTAGATGGAAACAGTCTCTGAACAACTCCACTGTGGGCTCCTCTTGAATAAACACCTCACAGAGCACTTGGAAGTGACACGTGTTTGTAACAGAGTTGGGACCAGTGTCTTGTGGGTGGAGTTGAAAATCGGCTAAAACGTCCCGGTAAAATTTAGAACCGGGCGGCTTAAAGCCCCGGGCTAAGTGATCTATGAAAACGACGACCTCTCCTTCTTGAGGTGTGGGAGGGCATTCTTTGCCAGGAGCTCTCCAATGGATGGTGTTTTTGCTGCCTAAAGCGCCGATTAGGACTAAATTATTCAGTTGAGTCTCTGTGACGCGAGAAGGAACCTAGTTGCACTCATATACTTGCTTGGCCATGATGAAATCTACAAGATAGGTAATTCCGGTTCAAGAATGCATTTATTAAAGTGCACTGGTATGTACAATGTTAAACCGGAGACAGCTCTATCTAAACCGGAGTTTTATGAAGCAACAGCATCTGGCGGTTCAACAAGGGGACTAATGGTATATACCGGTTTGGCAATTTTTCTACAAAGTTAAACCGCCGGATCTAAGCATTGAAACAGTTGAGATTGCGGATAGATAAGTGTACAGAAACAGATTTCACAAGATTTCTCTACAGCGACGGATCTGAAGCAAGTTCAGAAAGGAAGGAAAATATTCAAGGTTCAAAACCCTAGTACGAAGCAGACGATGAACACTGAAGAACTTGGAAACCCTAGAGCGGATCTATGGAGGAAAAGGTGAAGAACTCACCGAAGCCGAGGAAGAAACAGAAAGTCGCCGCAATGCTCTGGTACAATCAGGGTGATGCAGCGGCCATGGTTGGAGCAGAAGTCGTCGACGGCGGCGGAGCTCCGAAGCTGGACGACGCGGGGAAGATGAAGCAGAAGGGCACGAAGGGGAAAAAGAAATGACCCTTCGGTCTTATTTATAATGCAAGGGGCATGTGTCAGGCGCGAAAATCAAGGAACCGTGGGTCTGGAAACGGAGCTGTCGCCTCGATTGTCGCAGACCTATTAAACAAAAAAGGTATCATGGATAAGTTTCTTTATAACAGGTGACGTCCGCCGGTTTACGACGACTAGAGAAGACGACGTCACGGCGATTCAAAAAACTACAAGAAGGTGTTGAAGATGAAGATTTTTGATAAGGATTGACATGAACCTGTTCAAATCAAACTGGGGCCTAATGTTGAGGATATCACTACTGGGCGTAAACCGGCCTATCTGGGCCGGGTTAACTTCTTCAGTAGTTAACTATGTTGAAACCCAAGAAGGCAGATGAGGGCTCAAGGCCCATAGTCGGTTCAAGGCCTGTAGCCGTAAACCGGCGTTGGTATGTAACTTGTATTGTAAGTTAGGAATAAGTAGAGACCAAACCGGACACATCTATGAGCCGGTATTGGGAATCTGTGAACCGACGGGCGTCACCCGTGTATATAAGGGGACGACCCGGCGGCGGTTCAGACAACAGACAACAACTCGAGACATAGGCGAAGCTTGTTTGCTCCCTAGTCATCGAAACCCCATCAATCCCATCACAACTAGACATAGGCTTTTACCTTCATCGAAGGGGCCGAACTAGTATAAACTCTCTCGCGTCCCCGTGTCCGCTTTAACCCCTTCAAGCTAACCCGTTGCGATGGCTCCACGACTAAGTCCTTTCTCTAGGACATCTGCCGTGACAAAACCCCGACAGGCAGGAACTGGCGGGTCTTCCACCAGCTTAGTTACCTTTGCTTTCTTGGACTTAGCTTGACCACTAAGAGAAATGTTATAGGACTGTCAGTATAAAGATACAGTTTGAAAAACATGGAGGAAAGAGGATTCTTTCCTTACCCAGGGGCAGTTTTGAAGGCCAAAAATTGGGTCTGAGACGAGTCGCCAGAAGAGCAAGACACCTCCTGCAAAGATAAAATAAAGTTAAGTAATGCAAGGGAAAGGATCCATTAAACATAAAGTCAAAGACAAAAAATTAAACCTCATTTCGGCGCTTTTGAGGAGTTTGTTGAAGAACAACAGGCGGTTCATCTTCGTTCTGGGCTTGAAGGCGGCTCTCATGTTGCTGTTTTTTCAAAAGAAAGTGAGGGTCCAAATATGCCAAAGGGTGTGAAAACCTTACTTTCTGGGTTACGACTCGAAGTTTCTGTCTTGGCAAATGGGCTGACTCGGAGGGAATAGTTACCTCTTCTTCCACAGCGTGACTGGCCCCAGTGTCATCCTGGTAATGATTAGTGTTAATAAGATTATTAAAAAATTGGAGAAGGGTGTCAAGGGCTACCTCTGACTCAGAAGTATCATTAAGCTTCATCATATCCTCAGCGGTACTTTTTCTCTTCTTGGACTGCCGGGTCATTTTCTTAGTGTTGATAGCAGCGGCTCTAGCCTTCTTGGCGACTTCGTGGTCGTACTTGGCTTTCCAGAAATCAGATCTGGCCTGTAGAGGAATAAAAAAAGATGGAACATCAGGCATGTACTTAACACGGCTGGGAAAAATACCAAGGAGATCAGAGGTTCTTTACCTCTGGCGCCGGGTTAAGTTTGCAGAAGGGGTTTAACCCGACTTTACTGTAGTCTTCGTATTTGACGTTTACCAGAAGGGTTGACATTGCAACAATATCTTCTTCGGGTAATTGGACGAAGCTGTGATGAAAAGAATCATTTGGGCCTCCACCATATTCACACATCAGTTTTGATCGGCGGCTTAGAGGGATAACCCGCCATGAGATCCAGCAGCGGGTCAAGTCAACTCCGGTTAAGCCATTCCCTAATAAGGCGTTAATCCTTTTGATTGATGGGATCAGTTTCTTGCGTTCGGCAGTAGTAAGCTTGTCAGGGAGCATGAATTTGGAGTCAAGACGCTCGGCACGATAACCCGGCAGTGGCTTCTCGTTTGCTGGTGAAGTGTCTTGACAATAGAACCAAGTCTAATTCCAGTATTTTGGATGACTCAGCAAGACTATGAGGGGGAAGACAGTGCCTTGCCGACGCTGAATTGAGATGCCTCCAAACTCCAAGCTAAGGCCGTTGGTGCACTCGTTCTGCCGGTTCAGATAAAAATACTCTCTAAAGAGTTCGACGGTCGGCTCTTCCTGAAGGTACACCTCACAGAGCACTTGGAAGTTGCAGATATTGGATATGGAATTGGGCCCGATATCTTGAGGGTGGAGTTTGAAAAAATGGAGGACATCTCTGAATAACTTTTAGCCGGGCGGTGAAAAGCCATGGTTCATGTTGTCAGTAAAGACAATGACTTCACCGTCTCTTGGATTGGGTCGTTCTTCGTCCGGGTCAGGTGCACGGTAAGACATGACATTTTTTCCTGGAAAAAATCCTATGGAGAAGAACTCCTTCAAATTGTCCTCAGTCACGGTTGAGGGAACCCAATTGCAGACAGTCGGCGCTTTGGACGGCATGATGTTCAAAAACAAACTGAAAGGAAGCAACATGCCGGTTCAATTAAATGATAATGGTAAAAGTAAATGATGATAATATAGGGGAGTAATGGCGGCTTAAATAAGGGCTAATGTCATATAAGGAAAAGTAAGCCGGCATGGTAAGCCGCCATGACTACAGACATTTGAGAAATACTAGCGGCAGAATTGGTTAAGTATGGAGACAAACAAGTTTCTTAACTTCTGGATATTGCTATGGATCAAATGACCGTTCAAAATTAAAAATTTCCTAGACCTAAAAATATAGCCCAGATGAGTTCATCAGCTCTAAGAAGGTATCTGTGCAAGGGAAAGGGATCTACTAACATCTAAAATGGGTGTAAAACCACTACCGCACGAGTTAGGTGTTCCTTTTTGATCAAGAGAGGCTGTGGAGGAAGAACTACTAGAAGGTTCATGGTGAACAGTGAAGAACACTGATGAAATCGCAAACCCTAATGCAGATCTAAAGGTGTGAGAAGGCAAGAAGTACGGATGCGGATCTGTTGCGGAGGGTCATTGCTGTTTCTATGGACAGTTCAGGGTGATGCAGCGGCCGAGCTTGAGGACGACGATGAGTGCTGCGGCGGCGGCGGAGCTCGAGCGACGGAAGGGTTGTGAGAGAGGAAGAAGACGATGGAAAAGGGGGAGAATGAAGAAAGGCTAGTCATGCCTATTTATAAGGAGAAGACTGATAAGTGGGCGCGAAAAACAAGGAGACCAAAACATGATTATCCAGCTACCCAGGCGCCTCGATTTTCGGGAAGGCATTAAAGATAAAGATCCGTTAAAAAGATGACATGATGGTGGTTTCCCAAAAATTCGGAGGTGACGTCATGGCGGGTTACAAAGCTTTCGCAAAACAGTAATAGGTGGATTTTTTCTAAGTATTGAAGATTGACAAGAACGAAGTTCAAATCAACCTGGGGCCTAATGTTGGGAATATAGCTATCAGTTATGACCCGCCCAGGAAGGGTCGGGTCAGCCCCAATGGAGGGTCACAAAAGGAAGCCTAATAGACATTCAAGGCGTTATATTATTAAACCTTATAGAAGGCATAAAGGCCTAGCGGCGGCTTAAGGCCCAGTATTGTGAACCACCGTATGTAAGGAAAGACTTGTGAGGAAAGGAATGTAAAAGAAGTCACCGAGCCTGACACGATTTATGAGCCGGCCGGGACTCTGTAGGCCACCAGGTGTTAACCCGTGTATATAAGGGGACGACCCGGTGGCGGCTTAAGGCAAAAAAACAAGAGATCAATAACCAAGCCGGCGAACTTGCCTCTTGGTGGTCGACACCCCAACAATATCAACACAACTAGACGTAGGCTTTTACCTTCATCGTAAGGGGCCAAACTAGTATAAAACCTCTCATGTCCTTTGTCCCGATTAACCCCTTTTTGCTTCCTAGTTGCGATGGCCCTACGACTAAGTCCTTTTGCTAGGACATCTGCCGTGACAATTCCACGACAACCGGGGATGTTGCGACCACGGTGCACTCACTGCCCCCACGGCCGCGACAACAGCCGCCGGCTCGCCCGGCCGACGCCCGCGACAACATTTCTACGGCGTCGTCTGACCCTCGAGCCTGCCGCGACCAACGTCAAGTCCTCCAGGAGCGAGCTCAAAAATACGCTCGGACCATTATCGAGCGGCGGCGACACAAGTGCCATCAGTCAGATAGGCGCGTGGGACCCACTACGAACCGCCCAGCGTCAGGGGGTGCTGGGGACCTACCTTATGAGGTGGGTTGTCCAGCCTTCACCTGTGAGCTGCGGCAGTTCCAGTGGCCCACCCACCGCACGTTGAAGCCTGAGGTCAGAGAAAGGTACAACGACAAGACTCACCCGTGAGAGTTCCTCAGCATCTACACCATCGTGATGCAAGTTGCCGGGGCTCGCGACGATAAGGTGCTTGCCAATTATTTCCCATTGGCACTTAAGCCCAACATCATTCATGGTTGATGCACCTGCCATTGGATTCCATCTCTTCTTGGTCGAATCTGTGCCACGAGCTTGTTGGTGCCTTTACAAAGCTCCTGGCCAGACGAGTGATTTGCATGTCATCCCCCAGAAGGATGGCGAGTCCCTGCGCAAGTACATATATACAAAGGTTCAGCCGTGTGCAGTACAACATCCCAGATGTTCATCCCACTGCTGTCGTCAGTGCATTCCATCAAAATGTGTGCAACTGCAAGATGCGCGAGGAGGTGGCGATGAACAAGGTTAAGGATGTAGCCGAGCTGTTTGTTCTGGCCGATAGGTGCGCTCGGGCTGAAGAAGGAAGGAAGTACCCCGGCGAAGGTGCCAGTGCGGAAACCGACTCCACAGACGAAGACGCCGTCGCTCCAGCAAGGAAGGGCCGACGCCACAACAGGAAGCATGAGGGAAAGACCGTGCTTGCCGTCGAGGAATCCGGCGACCCCAGCGCTGCCAAGAATACCAAGGTTGATGACCCCGGCAAGGAAGTTGCTGGGTGCACCGACTGCCGGGCTTTGGCGGCCGCCGACAAGCCAGGAGGCTCCGACAAGTAGTATTGCAAGATCCACCGCACCAAAGGCCATGACCTCCAGAATTGCCGGCAGGTTGTGCTGCTTGCAGAGAAACAGAAAAGCTGAATATGAGAGGCGCGACAAGGAGAAGGGCTAGGATTGTGCTGAAGGGTCCGGCAAGAAGCGTGGCGGTCGAGGAGGCCGCCGTGACAAGGATAATCAACAAGAGAGGCCTGCTCAGGGTCGCGACTAGAAGGAGGAGGATGATGATGATCATAATGAGGACAACGACTCCAGCGAGCACGAGTTCCGGAAGGCTACAGAGGCCATGTGCATCGACGGTGGCGCCTCGCTGCACACCTCTCACTGCCAACTAAAGTAGTGGGCACGTGAAGTCACTATGGCGGAGCCATCGTTCGACGCCCAGAGGCCGCTGAAGTGGTACAACACGCCTATTATTTTTGACATGGAGGATCACCCTGACCGCACAACTGCGGTCGGGTGTTTGTCGTTGTTAGTTTTCCCAACGATACACAACCTCAAGGTGACGAAAATACTAGTTGATGGCGGGGCCAGTCTGAACTAGATCTCGCCCGCTGTGATTGAAAGGCTACAGATCCCCGATGGAGATCTCAAGGAGATGGGCACGTTTCAAGGGGTCAATCTGGGGAGGAGTTAGCCGAAGGGAAAACTCACGTTACCCGTCACATTTGGGGGAGAGCTGAACTATCAGACGAAGAAGATTGTTTTTTATGTTGCCAATATCCCCTTGCCTTATAATGGGATCCTCGGCCGCCCAGCACTGGCCAAGTTTATGGCGGCATCACATTACGTTTACAACACGTTGAAGATGCCCGGGCCGATGATCATCATCACCGTCCCCTCCTACAAGAAGGACGGGCTTATCCACGCCGACCAACTCTACCAGGAGGCAGTTGCAGCGGCTGCCGCCAAGATGCCTGTTCCTTCCGCTGAGGCCCGGGGAGGGAAGAAAACCGGCAAGACCTCTGCCTCTTCTAGCAAGGCCCCTTCCGACAAGACTTCCGACCCCGATAATGGCTCCTACACCTCCTCTGGTAAACGCGCCTCTTCGGAGTGCCGCGTTACCGTTGAGGACGTGCCAAAGAATTCTGTCAACGGGAGAAAGAGGTCCAAGGCGGCCCCGCTAGAAACTAAGAAGGTGCCCATCAAGGAGGATGGCACGGGTGGAGCTTTTACCATAAGCTCCACCCTCGACAGCATATAGGAAAGCAAGCTTATCGCCTTCCTCCGGGCAAATGTCGACGTGTTTCCATGGCAAGCATCCAACATCCCTGGCGTTCCCAGGAGGTGATTGAGCACCACCTTGATATCTGTCCCTATGCGCGGCCCGTCAAGCAGAAGGTCATAAAGCAAGCTTTGGAGCGACAAGAGTTCATCATCGAAGATATTAGGAAGTTGGAAGCGGCAGGCTTGGTCACAGGAGTGCTCCACCCCACTTGGTTGGCCAATCCACTGGTAGTGCGTAAGGCAAATGGGAAGTGGAGGCTATGTATTGACTACACATACATCAATAAGGCCTGTCCAAAGGATCCTTTCCCTTTGCCACGCATTGACAAGATCATGGACTCCACAGCCGAGTGTGACCTGCTGTAATTCCTCGACGCCTACTCAAGATACCACCACATCTTCATGATCAAGGAAGACAAAGAGAAACCTGCGTTCATCACCCCAAGTGGTACATAGTGTTTCGTACGGATGCCTTTCAGGTTGAAGAGCGCGGGTTCGAAATTTTCCCGAGCGGTCCAAAATGTTTTTGAGCCCCAGCTGCATAGAAATATGGAAGCATATATGGATGATATAGTAGTCAAAACCAAATACAGGGCCACACTCATGCAATATTTGAACGAAACATTTGCCAACCTACACAAGATCAACCTAGAGAAGTGTTTGTTTGGCGTTCCATCCGGCGAACTTCTCGGGTTCTTTGTGTCTCAACATGGAATCGAAGCGAATCCTGACCAGATCAAAGCAATTGAGCAGATTGAGGTACCAAGACGAGTCAAAGTTGTTCAAAGGCTTGCTGGCTGTGTCGCTGCACTAAGTAGGTTCATCTCCAAATCTGCTGAGCGCGCCCTCCCCTTCTTCGGAGGCAGAGGCGATGCTGCAAGATTTGAAGAGGTACCTCTCCTCCACGCCAATACTAGTCGCACCTAAACCGCAAGAGCCGTTGCTGCTATACCTAGCGGCAACGAACCAAGTGGCTAGTGTTGCGCTAGTGGCACAGAGGGAATTTGGGGAAGAAGCGGCGGTAGCGGCGGAGCCTTTGAATGAAGAGCCAGAGCTCTCCACTGCAGGACCTGATGCCGGCAAGCGGAACCCCCGACGGAGCTTGATCCTGGCAAGACGGAGCCCTCACAAGCGGTTGAAGTCGAACAGAAGAAGAAGGTGGTGCACAACCCAGTTTATTTTGTTAGTTCCCTCTTGCAGGGGGCTAGATCAAGATATTCTGGCATACAGAAGCTACTTTTCGGCCTTCTTATGGCCTCGAGAAAGCTGCGTCACTACTTCCAAGCACACATGAGATCACCATCATCACCCGCCTCCCTTTGCAACAAATCTTGCACAATCCGGATGCCACCGGGAGGATTGTGGAGTGGGCGTTGGAACTATCAAGCTTCGGCCTCAAATTTGAAAGCACTTCAACAATCAAGAGCCGAGCTTTGGTAGAGTTCATAGCAGAATGGACCTCAACGCCAGACGAAGAAGTTAGAGAGACCACCCTTCCCGGCAAGGAGACGAGCCGTGATTGGATCATGTAATTTGACGGAGCCTTCTCGATGCAAGGTGCTGGTGCCTGCGTGCTTCTTGTCGCACCAATCAAAGAGCACCTCAAGTACGTAGTCCAGATGCACTTTCCTCGAGAAAAGTCAACGAACAACACGACGGAGTATGAGGGATTGCTTGCCGGTCTCAGGATCGCGGCATACCTCGGAATCAGGAAGCTCATCATCAGAGGTAATTCGCAGCTCGTCGTCAAGCAAGTCAACAAGGATTACCAAAGCCCGCTGATGGAAGCTTATGTGGATGAGTAGGACGGAACAAGCGAAGGAAGGGAAGCCCCGGCAAGTACTTTCCCGCTGAGCTCCCAGGAACCGCTGGCAAAAACGTTGTCGGATGTCCCAAGCTTGCCGGGGGGCAGCAACCTTCGGCGGGGCCACAGGCCCCGACCATAGAGGCAGCTGCCCTAACGGTCGAAGATGAGCCTTTCGTCCTTGCCATCGAGCCCCAGGCTCCGGCATGGGCGCAGCACACCATCTGTTTCCTCCAAATAGAGGAACTCCCTGGGGAATAAGAGGAGGCAGAGAAAGTAGCCCGTCGGTCCAGCATGTACTAGTTTGTGGATGATGCCCTATACAGAAGGAGATCGAATGGTGTGAAACTAAAGTGCATCCCTCGGGAGGACGGACTGGAGCTGTTGGCAAAGATACATGGGGGCATGTGTCGCTCCCACACAGGGTCGAGAACCCTTGCTGGCAAAGTGTTCCGGCAAGGTTTCTTTTGGCCCACCGCTCTCCAGGATGCAACTGCACTGGTAACCAAGTGTGTAGCGTGCCAGTTCCATTGAAAGAAGCTTCATCAGCCAGCCCAAGCCCTTCAAACAGTCCCTCTTTACTGGCCATTTTCGGTCTGGGGGATCGACATGCTTGGCCCCTTTCCCCGTGTCGTCGGGGGCTTTGAGTACTTGTACGTCGCTATCGACAAGTTCACAAAGTGGCCGAAAGTGGAACCAGTGAGAAAGGTCACGGCACAATCAACCATCAAGTTCTTCAAGGGACTAGTTGGTCATTTCGGTGTGCCAAATAGAGTCATCACTGACAAAGGCACGCAGTTCATGAGCCGCACCTTCATGCAGTACATTCAAGACCTCGGCGGCAAGGTTTGTTTTGCTTCTGTTTCTCATCCTAGGAGCAACGGCCAAGCCGAGAGGGCAAATTGGAAGTGTTGCGGGGCCTCACAGTGGTACGCGTTGGTCCTAAACAAACAACTTTTAACCCCTTAATGCGACGGCATTCAAAACTGTCGCCAAGTGAGTGTGGGCGATAGGGGGGTCCTTCCCACACCACCCAGAAACCGTTGGGAATATGCCCTCCTGGCACACACATTTGGCAAAATCAGGTCATGCGCCACCGGCGAGCGCTCAAATACGGAAATATGTATAGTAGTGCTAAAAAAATACTATTATATAGTGAATTTTTTTCCGGTCGCAAGTACATCCCACACAGTCAGTCCCCGCTAAACGTTTCCGTTCGTATATACATCCCACACAGTCGCTACAAGGAAAACGTTTGGGCAAGGTGGCGTGACGCAAACCATTTTAAAAAGAATGTCGTGTGTGATTGCTCATTGATCCAACACAGTTTATTCCTAGAAACTATGTGCATTGCCTGAGGTCATCGCCCACGGTGTTTTCTTATTATCCGTTCACAATAGGAAAACCTAATTAGCAAGCTAATTGGCCAATTAGCGGGATAATTGCCCTATTATTAATAATCCATTTACTTATCTAATTGACATTCATATTAAGCACAAAATATATTCCATTTCCATATCACTACAAAAAAATACGTGTTTGTCACAGTAGGGCACGTTTTCTATCATGCATGTACATCCATGACAAATTTATGACAGAATCAAGATAGTCATACCTGTGCTGTCGTAGAAGTGTTCCCTGACATTAGAAAAATTATCATCACGGAAGTGTCCACTTCCATGACGATAAATCGCATGTCCCAGAAGTGCTTTCGTCAAGGGTAGCCGACACATGGCATCCACCGTAACGGAACGCCGTTAAGCTACCAGGTCCGGTTTTGGATCCGATAACCCGTTAACAGCCCAGACCAATGGGGATTTTCCACGTGTAAAATCATCATTGGCTGGAGGAAACACGTGTCGGCTCACCGCTGGGACAGATGTCATCCACTCATTGGACCCAAAGCGCCTATGATACGTCGACACGTGGCATGACCCAACAGAGGCCCATTCCTGTGAAAAGGCCGGCCCGTTTGACATGGTCAAAAGTTGGTGGGCCGGCCCAAGGCAAGCCTCTTAACGGCCTATTCACATATAGCCCTTTTACATCTCGCTAACCCAGGGCTCGTTTATGGCCTATCCGAATTAGGCCCAGTAGCATCATCTAGGCTGCCCAATATAATTCTAGCCCATTTTAACTTCTGGCCCATGTATGGCCCATGACGTCTTTCGGCCCATATGAGGCCCTTAGTAACCCTCGACCCCATTAACGGCCCATGGTAAAACTGGCCCGTAATGAACAGTGTATCACTTTATACCCATTAATGGCCCATTATTCCGTTGGGCCGTTTCCAGCCCATGTTATCTTTTGGCCTTCTCAGGGCCCATTTATTCTTGGGCTCATTTCCAGCATTCGTTTACTTTCGGCCCGTTACTATCATTTTCTGCTTGTGGGCCAAATTCAGCCATGGTTACAGTCAGCCCGTTTGTGGCCCGCTAATATGTTGGGCCGCTTTCATAGCATCATCAAATATGGCTGATTAACGACGGCCTGTTATGGTCGGCCCATGAACGGATGATTTCAACTCTAGCGCATTTACGGCCATAATGTGGTCTGTTATTGGCCCATGTTTGGCCAACCGATCATACGGCCCGTAGAAGGTCCATTGATGATACGGCCCGTAGAAGGCCCATTGTGTCTACGACCCATATAAGGCCCATTGTTTCTATGTCTCGTAGAAGGCCTATTGTTTCTACGACCCTTAGAAGGCAAATCGTTTCTACGGCCCGTAGGAGGCCCATGTTAACTACAGTAAATATGTAGCCCATGGTTAATGTGGCCTAGTTTTAAAAAATAGGTTATTGTGGCCACTAGCAAACCGCGGTAAAAGAACTGCACTGACTACAAGAAAACAAATAAACAAGACAACAAGGAAATAAATAAGCAAGCAACTTACACTAGGCTATCACGGCTATTACACATATTACATCCATTGGGCATCAAAGTTCGCCACTAGTGCAAATATAGGGAAGACCCTACACTATAGAGAATGGCTTATTGTTTTCTTCAGCCGATGGCTGCACGTTAAGAACAAATTTCTTATCACACCAAAATAAATTACAACTATAAAACAAAAGTAAGGTTGGCATAAAAGTTAACAGTCTAGCAGATAAATGCACCACCAGAAGTTTAGAAACTCAGTTCATTTGACCTAACTATTACGTTTTCATGTTGTATTGTCGGATGGAGCACCATAACCTTCGTCTTCAGTTCTCCTAGGCTCCTGAACAACATAGCAAATGTCTGATAGTCTGGTTTCAAAACCATGCATATCTTGACAACATCGAACAATGTCTCTCCTTGTTTCACAAAGGGTCTCTGTTAGGGAATGGACTTGTGTCTGGAGCGCGGATACAACATTATTTTGAGCTTGCATATCTTGATCATGAGGCAGTTTGGACGAGATTGCCTTAACAACCAACCTAGTATTATGTAGGAACGTGCTTTTGGCACTGTTAGTGGACAGGTACTGACCCACTACAGCAAGAGCTGACATTGCGGTTATAGTTGCCTCGCCACCTTCAGAAGGTGGAGATTCCACCATTTTTTCCATAGATCGCTGAAAAGTTGAGGTTTTACAATAGTAGTACCAGAACAGAAGATATTAAGGAGGCATTAAAACCAAACAAAATAGCTTTGGTCTATATACAGAACTTATTCTAGTGAACCCATGTAAACTATTAGTTGTATTTTATTTCAAAGTACATAATAAAACGAGGTTCCAAACATATGACCATGTACCATCGCTAATGTATTGTCGATTTGTTCACATTGTATTGAGGGCTAAGGATAAAGAGACAAAGTTTATAATACGGTAAGCATAGTATGACATCATTCATATCACAAAACAACTGAGAACAAACAAACATGCAATTGTAACATTGTGTGGGCAAGTCCAGCACGGAACTAGATTACAGGTCATGATCAAAGGAACATCACTCCTATCTTTTAAACCTTGTAAGGTGCAATGATACGCTAAGACAATTGCGTATAAAATTCAAAAGAGTATTAGACATTGGCTGCAAACCATGCAGTTCAAGGCACAAGTCTGAGTAAGTAGTAGTTAAAAGTCATGAGGATTAAGGACTTACAAGAACGGGTTTGACTGGTGTACTCATCCCCTTCTTCTTGCTGGTGTGACAGTCCTTGAAGATTTCCATAGCATTTGGTTCAGGTACTTTTTGGTCCTTGCGGGCTTTCCTCTGCATTTGGAACAAGTCAATATAGATCTGATAATATGGTATAGCGAAAAGAGTGAAACAACAGCTAATTACAAGAGCCTCAAAGTGTGCAATATAGGTACGAGATCCTGTCATCTGTTGGAATTTCACATTCGTACGGTTGGCCTTATTATTTGAACAGTTCACCTACAAGAAGATAGATTTGTGTGGCACATGCGTAAATAGGACTTCAACATGTGATCTGATCACATATATATAATGTACCTGGTACTTCGGATCATACCAGTGTTTAACGAGGCCCCTCAATTCTTCATCCGATATATTTTCCACTAGAGATGTTTGGGAAAGTTCACTATTAGCCTAGCCTTCAAAGTGAGTTTCCTCAAGTTATACCGATACTATCGCATAGCAGACTTGAAAACATGGGTGCAAGCATGTCTGGTTGAATCATCTTGGCTATCCAACTTGAACCTCATATGTTGAAAATTATTGGAGTCTCATTATCAGCAACCTAAAAAGTATGGGACAGAGCAAGACGATATTACTAGTTTCCATACATAACCATATTTACAGATAAATGGTCAAGGAAGGTGTTGAACTGGGTTTCATCTTTGTCATTCCTGTATTGAATCCATGTTGGGAGGATACGTACATGACACCTAACGGCAACCGCTGCCTCTGATACTAACTTGGTTGACTCTGTAGCATCACGTGGCCTTTTTAAACCTGCCTCAAAACAGATCTCCATTCTTCCTCCTCTAGATTTAGTTAACCTATTGGGCATTATCCCTGATGTTTGTTTCCTCTTGCACCTAGGTGCTAGTCCGACAAAGAACATAGGAAGTGTTAGTGTACATCAAACTATGAGAATACATATAAAGAAGCATGCAACTGTAACTTGACTCTAGCAACTACCTTCTTGCTGTTGAAGCTCACAAGGTTCATCTGATCTTGCCAACTCGTCTTGTGTCAAGAGTGCTTGGGAAGTAGTGTCAGGTGGCAAGGGAGCTTGGGAACATGCTGCTAGCTCAGTTGACGCACGAGTAACTCGTGCAGCTGGTAGTACTATGGAAGGTGTTGCAAGAACTAGGGTTGTCTCTTCTTGTTTGGTGGCAGCTATTTGTTTCTATTTGGCTTTTTCTGCAGCTCGTGTAGCATGGGATACCCTATTTGTAGAATTTTCCGCTGGACTTTCACCTTCTATTGCACCGTCAGTACCAGTAGAATCTGCAGGATTCTTCCGGTTCCCATTCCCCGCCATTCTGTGTTTCTTCCTCTTTCTCTGTGCCATGTTAAGTCAAGCCGACAAGAAAAATGAATAACAATTTAGTTCTTCAGAACAAATTGATGTGTGATACAGACGAACTAAACTTTGATGTTAGACAACCACATGATAGGAGGATGTAATATGTACGAAAAATAGGACGGAAGAGATAACCGGAACTATGATTTGTAAACTAAGCAGAAGACATTTCACTAAATTAGAAGCAATGCAATGGAAGGTAGACACCTTATGAAAGATGCTACAAATATCGCTCTGCCAATTTAACAGTGTCTCATCATAAATGGCGTTTAAACAAATGTGAAGCAGTACAAGAAATAAATCATATGCAAGATGTAAACAACATCACACTACCAAGTTAGAGGTCTCTCGTCATTAGTGCCATTGCATATTCATAGCTTATGATGTGTAAACTTAGCAGAAGGCATTTCAACAAATTAGAAGCAATGAAAGCTAGACACCATATGAAAGATGCAACGAATATCACTCTACCAAGTTAAAACTATCTCGTCATAACTACCATTTCAACAAATTAGTAGTACAAGCTAGAAAAGAATGCGAGATGTAACCTATATCACACTTCGAAGTCAAACGTGTCTTATGATAAGTGATTGTTGCAGGTTATAGAACAGTAGTAATTTGATTTAAGAACATGGTGTGATAGATAGATATTGTATGTTCTAGAAACAGGAACACGTGTCTTATTTAAGTATAATGTGTAAAGTAAGCAGATGGAATTCAAGAAAATTAGAAGCAATACAAGCTAGACATCACACATAACATGCAACCACATATAACAGTGCCAAGTTAGAGGGAGCACCGATGATGGTGCACTAGGGAAGACATGCTCATCATAAACAAAGCTACGTTGAGTGTCTATGCATGTGTTGTCTTGGAAATCATCTTGGGGGGATGGAGGAGTAGAAACTGTAGAGGCCCTCCATTTGGAAGGAGCACCTTTATCCGCTGCCTTGCTAACTTCCTTCCGCTTTATTGATTTTGAATTGTCAAGTAAAACCAACAAGAAAAAGCAATACAATTCTCTCTTCAGAACTCATTCATGCATGATACTGACAATCACTACTTTGATGTAAGGCAAACACATGATACTAGGATGGAATATGTACGAAAAACAGGACGACATGGCATGTTCACAACTGTTTGTGTAAACTAAGTAGAAACCATTCCAACAAATAAGAAGCAATGCAAGCTAGACACCACATGAAAGATGCAACCAATATGACTGCCAAGTTAAAAGTGTCCCATCATAAATGGAATTTCAACAAATTTGAAGCAACACATGCTACAAATCATATGAAAGATGCAACTAATATCGCACTACATATACTAAAGGTGTCTCGTCATGTTGATTGATGCGGGATACAAAAAAACAATAGTTTTATGTAAGGACATGCTTAATAGACAGATGTACTATGTACTAAATATAGGAAGGCATGTCACATTAACAGGTATAATGTATAAGCTAAGCAGAATAGCACATGCAGTTTAACCAGATTGGAAGAATTACAATCTAGACACCATATGCAACATGCAACCACGTATCACGCTGCCAAGTTAGAGCAAGCACCCGCGATGCTAGTGTAGGGGAAATGCGGTAATCAACTACAGAGCTACGTTCACTATCTTCATCTAGCCTTGCTGTTTCTTGAGAATCATGTCGGGAGGCTGACGCTGCATTCTTTAAATGAGGAGTAGTCCATTTGCCTGACTGCCCCATCATAAGTGATTGATGAGGGATACACAAGAACATTAGTTTGATGTAAGGACATGGTTAATACACAGATGTACTAGTATGTACCAAAAACAGAAAGGCATGTCATATTCAAAGGTATAACGTGTAAGCTAAGCAGATGCAATTTAACCAAATTGAAAGCAATACAAGCTAGACATCCGGCTGGAGTGGTGAGCATGATCATCTAGGACCTGAGAGCCTGGTGGGAGGCGGGCTGCTTCGCCACCATCGCAGCTTTTTAGTTGGCTTCCAGGTGATGCATGTCTTTGTTGGGCTTGTCACTGGCTCGGCCAGTGCCCTGACTAGCTATTTGTGTTCTCGTGCTCATGGGATGGTGCACTACAAGAAATATGTCAACTTGTGACCTTGACTATTGGTCACTAAAAGGTCATTGTTTTTCATTTGCGACCTTTTTGTGACAAAAAACAGAAGGTCAAAAGCTGGCAGTCGTGAACTGAAATTAACGACCTTCTCTGTGAGAAGGTCGTAGACGTTTATGACCAAAATATGCCTACTGTTTTGTTTTGGTCACTAGCAGTCTCTCCAGTCCACATAGGCATCCGACGTGGCAATCTGATGTGGCACAAGAATCAGCCCGGTCCAATTCGATTTTCTACATGGGCCGAGCCCATTAATTCAACCCATTTGGCATATTTATTTCTATTAATTTTTATCTGCTACATGGGCCAAGCCCAACTGGTCAGCCCATCAATTTTTATGCACGTTTGGCCTTTCAAGAATATATGTACAGTTTTGTGCAGCCCATTTCTGGTTTACATTCAGCCTTTTTATACATTCAAATATTAATTCAATCCTGGAGTTGGTCCAGTACTCTTTTCAGCCCATTCACATATTCATACATATGATCCACCTTTTTGACAAATTTTGCAAATAATTTCATATTTCAGCACTAAATATGTTTACATCACAGGCCATAAAGCCCTACAAAATAGTATCACTTGTTCCTATACAAAACTATCAAATGATACGTACAACAAAACAGAATACAGAAAATTTAGTTCAACAATTTCTTCCTCTTCCATCTTCCAGAACACACAACACCTGTGAAAATAAATATGCCACAACAAAAATGGAAGGATCAGCCACTAGAAGCATATTGAATACAAGGGAAACAATCAAATTAAAGAAATGAAAGACACGCACTGTGAAAATTTTGACAGCACGAATATTTTTATATTACCATAACAAACAGAAATGTAATCTGATTGCACAAGACAAATGGCTTTATCACACACCCGGACGAGCGAAGCATTAACTTGTGAGGAAGCTATAGAAGCTACTCCATGCTTTAACAAAAATACAGAAACTATAGAAGCTACTCCATGCTTTAACAAAAATACAGAAACTACATAAGCTGCACATTCAGGTTGTGATACTCCCATCTTCAGTATATGCATGTTGTGATACTCCCATCTTATGCAATTTGACTGACAGAACAAGAAACCACAACAAAACTGATTTTTAACATTCCATGCAAAATACGGTAAATACGTCTTGTATCTACTCCTTGGCTACTATTATTTCAACTGTAAATTTAGCCAGCAATCATCAAACGCAAGTACAGAGTAAACTGGGACTTTGTTGTAGCTACAGAAACTGAAACAACACACACATCATGGGATTTCATATCATAGCAAAAAAATATTTTACCAGAACACAGGGTGTTCTTCTCTGTATTTTAGAAACATGCAAACAAAGGTTTTAGTACAATCAAACAAGTGGAGTAGACAAATTTCAGAACTGAATGTGTTCGCATCGTTTGGTTTATTAGCTCGGTTTATTTTAAAAAAAAATTATGTACAAATAGACAAGTGGAGTAGCATGTGTTTACTTTGCATGCTCAAGGTACACTAGTTTGATGAAAACAATATGATGTGTTTACGTTTTAGTACAAGCTAGTGGCGTCAAAAACCAAGCAGTAGCAAGAAGAAGAGAAACTCTAGTAAATGATGATTATATGAAGAAACATGAACTACATTCAGTAGTGATGCTTCCATCATCCTACTATCACGGGTAGAGCAAACTACGGGTTACCATAGTTCTGGAACCATGTACTTCACGACAGATGTATGTAGTAACACAAGACGCATGACACATAAAGAAAAATTATTCATTCAAGAGACTAGAAATTATACATACAAGCACAGGTGGCCTAAAAATCAATCTACAAATGATAGATAATAATAAACAAGCGACAGCAGCATATTTTTTTCATTATATAAAGAGAAACTAACAGACTGTTACGTGCACGCAGATGCACCAAAAGATACTAAAGACCGTTTATCTTAAGAATTCCACATAGCTGCCGAACATGCTTATCATCCAAGGAAAGAAGCATAGCTTTTTCAAGGGAAATCAATCTACAACCCTATGGATATTAGGACTATCTCGGTACAGAATGAGCATGAGCAATACATTAGGCAGTATATGCGTCTGGAGAGAAAGAATTACGACCCACAAGGCTAACAAAGAGTTAACCGAGTCTATCACGAAGGAGCGGCCCGAACCAGTACATCAATCATGAAGGAGAGGACGAACCAGTAAAACGAGAGGAACCGCCCTAAAAAAATAAGGAACAAGAGCGATTTTAGTTGTTCAGAATTTTAGTTTTAAGTCTGAAATAGAAAATCATGCTATAAATAGCATCAAAGTGTATCTAATGAAAGGTGTTGTCCTGCAATACACATAACTGGATCTTGGTCGTCGATTTTCGCACCAGACGATCAGTTTAGACACATATTTTACTCCCAGTTACAACCTATTTGGATCCCTTCTGGCAGCAAAAAATACACAGACAAGAGACTAGTAAGTTAAACTGAGAAACATTAAGCAAAGCAAATGATATGGGCATGCATGATTGATAGTCTGGAAGTGCGTTCTCTGCATTTTACTCATAGTTCTTTTCTTTCTGAATGGTAATTGTACTCATAGTAACACCTCCAGATGTATGAACAACTATTTAGTCAAGCATATGTTCATCTCGAGCTGTATGGTATCATTATATATAAAAAAACAGTGCCAATTCAGATTTGATAGTCCGTTTCAGATGCTGGCATGATTGATTGATACTAGAAGAAAAAAAATGATTGGATCAATCAGGCAGAAACATGCCCTGCCCCCAGATTTGTTCCACCTTTCCCCCTCCTGTACCGAAACTATAATAACCCGACTCCACCTAACCACCGGCTCATAAGCCAGACCGCTTCAAATCATTGCCGAATCACCAACCAAGAACACCCAGGGGCAAGCCAATTTACAGTTATACAGTTGCATACACCCCGATAAAAATCTCAGAAAATAAAATTCGAACCCAAGCTCTCCCGTATTCCATGACTAATAGAGTAGCAGTAGTAGTAAAATCACCAAGGCCGTCGCGGACTCGCAAGCTCACCTAAGTTCAACGAAAGCGGCGTCCGTCCTTGCAGTACTCCATTCCTTAGCACCACCAAGTCCTCCTCCAACAGCTGCAGAAACCAGGATGACAAATCCAAAATCAGCTCACTTGCTCGGTCAGAAAGAAGAAACAAAGAAGCAAGCGAAAATCCAAGAACAAGACGAACCTGGGCTGCCATGGGCGAGCGAGCAGGAGATGGAGACCAGCAACAGAAGCACAAGCAGCGGCGGCGGCACCGCCGGGGAGGGGAGCTGAGGTTCACCATCTTCCTGACAACCGCCGCCGCCTCCGTCCCCACAGACGAGGCGGACATGGCCCCGCCGTCTTGGATGGCCTGCATGCGCCGCCTGCGAGGTGGCCATGGCGTCGATCTAGGGTTTCGGCGTGGAGAGAAGGAGATGGTGGAGTCGAAGGAGGAGGTCGCCGGCGGGTATGAAGTAGAGGTTGTCGCCGGGCAGTCGAGGAGTGAGGGAGGAGGTCGCCGGCGGGGCTGGGGCTGGGGTTGGGGGTGGATATCGGCGGTGGGGCCGGGTTTGGGGTTGCGGGAGAAGGAGGGCGGCGCGAGGATGGATCTGGGGGACCGAGGGGAGGGGGAAGTGGGTGAGTGGGGGTGGCGGTGGGTGGGGATCTGGGGGATCGAGGGGAGGGTGGGTGGGTGGGTTAGGGTTTTTTGATTCTCGGGAGAAGGTCTACCGTTGGATGGGTGCGTGATGGATGGCCCAGATTGCGTCCAACTTGGTGATCCGCGTGAAAGCGGTTCCTCGCGTCTAATTGGCCGGCTATTTCGCACTTGAATCTCAAAAGTTTAGACCCAAAACTTTGATTTTTTTAAACATAATAATGGCATATTTTGTCAAAATGATCTTGTTTTTTTTCATAAGTGCACATCATAGAATGACAAACGATGGTATAGTTCGACGGCTTTCATTTTCTTTGCAGAAAAAGATGATTTTCCATTTTCTGAGTGCATAAAAGGATTTTTTTGTGAAGAAGCTACCAAATATTTGTTCCAAAATAGCACAACTCCATTTTTCAAAAATATTAGACCACATTTTATGTAAAATTGACCAAGTAGTTACATGTCAAAAGCTTTTGATCCACCTCTTATAAAAAAACAAATTTCACCCATTCACTAGGAAGCGGGGCAAATTTGAATGACAATTGTCTCATAGTTTGTTAAAATGTCTTATATTGTGCATAAGGGTGCATATTGGAATGGCAAACAATGTTGCGTAAGAAAGTTTTCATTTTCTTTGGACGAAAAAATCATTTTCCATTTTCCGAGTGCCCAAAATGAGTTTTTTTGTGAAGGACCTACCAAATAAATGTTGCAAAATTGGACCAAATCAATTTTCTAAAATAATAGGACATATTTAATGCACATTTGACAAAATGGTTGGGTGTTAAACGCTTTTATCCACCTCTCGTGAAAAAGACAAATTTCCGCCGATTCAGCTGGAAGCGGGTCAAATTTGAACTGTAGCTACCTCATAGTTTACTCTTTATTTTCTCCAAAAATCATTTCTAGGTACATAAGTATCTATTTAATCAGAGAAACACCAAAAAAATTCTAAGATTCAACCACTAGGTAGGAATGCTCATTCCCGCAGTTTTGACCGCATTTTGAAACGGGCATAAAAAATTCAAAAAAAATCAAAAAAATGGAAAACCTTCGCATTGTGTCATTATATGTGACCAAGTTACCAGCAAAAATTATAAACTTGTAATAATGCAATTATTTTCAAAAAGTGTTCTCAGAAACGAGCTATCAAGTGTGAAGATGAATGACTTTCAACCCAAATGCTCAATCTTATGGCCACATTCATGGCATAGTTTGTTCAAATGATCTCATATTGTGCACAAGGGTGCATATTGGAATGGCAAACAATGTTGCCTAAGGACGTTTTCATTTTCTTTGGATGAAAAAACCATTTTCCATTTTTTGAGTGCCCAAAAGGAGGTTTTTTTGTGAAGGACCTCCAAAATAATTGTTGCAAAATTGGACCAAATCTTTTTTCTAAAATTCTAGGACATATTGTTGAGGAACGTAGCAGAATTTTAAAATTTTCTACGCATCACCAAGATCAATCTATGGAGTCATCTAGCAACGAGGGAGAGAGGAGTGCATCTACATACCCTTGTAGATCACGAGCGGAAGCGTTCAAGAGAACGGGGTCGATGGAGTCGTACGAAGTGCCAATTACTGAGTGGGCCCAGAGATACCTCTCCGTCATACGGAGTGACAAATCCCAGTCTCGATTTGTGCCAACCCAACAGACACTTTCGGAGATACCTGTAATGTACCTTTATAGTCACCCAGTTACGTTGTGACGTTTGGCACACCCAAGGCACTCCTACGGTATCCGGGAGTTGTACAATCTCATGGTCTAAGGAAATGATACTTGACATTCAGAAAAGCTACAGCAAACGAACTACATGATCTTTGAGCTATGCTTAGGATTGGGTCTTGTCCATCACATCATTCTCCTAATGACGTGATCCCGTTATCAATGACATCCAATGTCCATAATCAGGAAACCATGAATATCTTTTGATCAACGAGCTAGTCAACTAGAGGCTCACTAGGGACGTGTTGTGGTCTGTGTATTCACACATGTATTACGATTTCCGGATAACACAATTATAGCATGAACAATAGACAATTATCATGAACAAAGAAATATAATAATAACCATTTTATTATTGCCTCTAGGGCATATTTCCAACACATATTTAATGCATAATTGACAAAATGGTTGGGTGTAAAAATTTTTGATCCACCTCTCGTGAAGAAGACAAATTTCCGCCGATTCAGCTGGAAGCGGGTCAAATTTGAACTGCAGGTGCCTCATAGTTTGCTATTTATTTTTTCCAAAAATCATTTCTAGGTACATAAGTATATATTTAATCAGAGAAACACCAAAAAAATTTCAAGATTCAACCACTAGCTAGGAACGGTCATTCCCACCGTTTTGACCGCATTTTGAAATGGGCATAAAAAATTCAAAAAAAATCAAAAAATTGGGAAACCTTCGCATTGTGTCATTATATGTGGACAAGTTGCCAGGAAAAATAACAAACTTGTAATACTACAATTATTTTAAAGAAGTGTTCTCAGAAACGAGCTATCACGTGTGTTGATCAATGGCATTCAAGCCAAATGATTAATCTTATGGCCACATTCATGGCATAGTTTGTTCAAATGATCTCATATTATGCACAAGGGTGCATATTGGAATGGCAAACAATGTTGCCTAAGGAAGTTTTCATTTTCTTTGGACGAAAAAACCATTTTCCATTTTTCGAGAGCCCAAAAGGAGGTTTTTTGTGAAGGACCTCGAAAATAATTGTTGCAAAATTGGACCAAATCATTTTTCTAAAAATACTAGGACATATTTAATGCACAATTGACAAAATGGTTGGGTGTAAAAAGTTTTGATCCACCTCTCGTGAAAAAGACAAATTTCCGTCGATTCAGTTAGAAGCGGGTCAAATTTGAACTGCAGCTGCCTCATAGTTTGCTATTTATTTTTCCCAAAAATCATTTCTAGTTACATAAGTACCTAATTAATCATAAATACATGGTTTGGTGGTGATATGTCGAGGTTTGGGCTGTGGCCAAGGGCCCCAACTATAGAGCGCGTAAACTCGCATGCTCGCCGCGTGGTCACCGCGTGACCGTGGTGTTGCCATGTGTCCTAGGCGGCCTAGGCATGTCTAGTGGGTTGGGCACTCCCCAGGTAGGTGCTAGGAAGAAAATTACAACATAATATTCTCACGAGGAGACCGATCGATGCTCAAACATGAATTAGCAGCCAAGTGTTTGATTAGCGGTACAGGAAATATACATGGCTAATGGGCGTGTGTTTTGGCTGAGGATGACCAGTTACTAAGAAGACCGTATTCACAAATTTTCAGCTCAAAAGGAGGAGCCTAGGTGGTACTTGCTTTGCAAACTACCACACTGGACATAAATACGAATGTTGAAGCTCGGCCCAAAATAATGAATGGATTGAGCTGGCATTTGGTGGAGGATGGTTATTTGGGCATAGGAAAGCATTGTAGAAAATGGATACTATTTGGACATGCCAAAGTGGTACTTCCTTCACAAACTGTTGTTCTGAACAGAATAGGAAAATGAATATTTTTGAATTATTTTTGAACTAGGCAAGGAAGGTTTTTACATATTTGACGAATATATGACCCATAGAATTTATGAGATTTTTTTTGGGAATTTTGGGAATGACAGAAATATAGGTTGCTTCACAACCTAGGGCAAAAACTGCCACATGGACATGACACATAGGCAAAACTGATGAGGTGGCGCCCAGTCATAGCAACCCACCACAATTTACAAGGCTATGACCATCTATATTGGTCATTAACAACTAGAAATAAGGCAGCGGACTAGCGTTGTTTGCTTTATGACCATTTCAAGTAAGGAAATTACGACCTTTCTGACCAAAATGGTCGCAATGGTTTAGGGTTTGGAGCCCCCCGAACAGCTTTTGACCAATTGGTCTAAAATGGTCATAGATCTATGACCATTTCTTCCAGGGTCACTGACAGAAGGTCACTAGTTGACATATTTCTTGTAGTGGTGGTTCATGTAAAAAAATATCTTTCCTTATCTTAATACAGACCGACTTCGGCCTTTCAAATACAAGATAGACACCATATGGAACATGCAACCACATATGACACCGCGAAGTTAAAGCAAGTACCTGGGATGGTGGTTCATTGCGAGCGAGATCATCAACTCCAGAGCTACATTTACCGTCTCCATCTGCTGACACTGCACCCTTCATAGCGCTGTAACGTGTCGTGCTTACCCGCGTAGAAAGCTGGAGCAACTTCTCTCTTTTCTTTTCTGCTTCTCTCGAGGCAGACTCTGAAATACCCCTGCATAAAAACACAATAGTGAGAGTATGGGTGAAGTGTTTGCAGAACTAGTGCACTATAAAAGTAGCAGATAGCAGGTGGCTGAAAAATAAATGACATGAGACACATGATAGCTCTACAACATTGCATGGCAAACAAAATTAGATTCTACTCCGTATGATTTTGTAATATATGAGCACAGGAAATGCAGGTAATCCTCCAGCACACCACCACATGTGGTCATATCAAGATCACAATCGACTGAAAATAAATAGGTCAGTCGATTTTTTTAATGAACCGTCCGATCTATAAGGAACGGGCAGGTGGCCTTCGTCTACCTCCAGCCAGTCACTGTTGACGATCTTTCTCGAACCGCCAGCGACCACTGGCCCAGACCCCTGCCTCCGCCGCCCCGCCCTCCCCTCGACCTCACACCATCGCTTTGCTTGGCAGCGCCCCCAGGCCATCACTTTAATCCCAGCTGACCTCCAGATCGGGCGCCAGTAGCTCTAGGCCCCACACGCCCCTAAGATAAACACCGAGGCACTGCTTCCCCGGCGTAATAGGCGGACTACCGTCCGTTATGCCGGGGAATGGTTCCGTTAATTGGGAATCAACTGACCAGGAATTGAAATTCAGGGGGGCAACGGAACTCTAGCTAAGGTGAAATAGTATATGAGGAGAAACCTTGTGCATCGCGAGTTACTAGGAACACCTAGTATCAAGAAGAAGCGGTTAACTAGTGTCTTTTGTGGGATGAATACCGTGCAAGCAGACACGTAAGATTTGCACGAATAAGTGAAGAGGAGTACCCTTATTGGTTGCCAGTGTGGTCTCCTCCATATGTCGCGGTGATATTCTTTTTTCTCCCGGGGGAACCAATGTTTTGGAGAACCGTGGATCCTTGGACAAACCCATGGCCAAATTGTTGACTGTGTTGTCGTGGCCGTATATTGGGGGAGGGGAAGCAGATCCGAGGCTGTAACGCCCTCGATGCGGCTATATCTCCCATGTGTCGAAGCACGACTTAGAGGCATAACCGCATTGAAAGCAATGTCGCAAGTGAGGTAATCTTCACAAACAACCCATGTAATACATAAGGGAAAATATACATAGTTGGCTTACAATTGCCACTTCACACAATTACATGAATAAAGCATTACATCAACCAGATATAATCAAGGTCCGACTATGGAACCAACATAAAAGAAGAACCCCAAATGCAACAAGGTCCCCGATCGACCCCAACTGGGCTCCACTACGGATCAACTAGAACGAAACGACACAAAGGACAAGGTCTTCATTGAGCTCCTCCTGAGCTTGGTTGCGTCATCTGCATGGACTCATCGGCACCTGCAAGCTGGTTTTGGAAGTATCTGTGAGTCACGGGGACTCATCAATCTCACACCCTCGCGATCAAGACTATTTAAGCTTATGGGTAAGGTAAAGGTATGAGGTGGAGCTCTAGCAAGCGACTAGCATATATGGTGGCTAACATACGTAAAAGAGAGCGAGAAGAGAAGGCAAAGCACGATCGATAAACTATGATCAAGAAGTGATCCTAGAACAACCTACGTCAAACATAACTCCAACACCGTGTTCGCTTCCCGGACTCCACCGGAAAGAGACCATCACGGTTACACACGCAGTTGACTCAATTAAGTTAAGGTTCAAGTTATCTACAACCGGACATTAACAAATTCCCATCTGCCCATAACCGCGGGCACGGCTTTCGAAAGTTCAAATCCCTGCAGGGGTGTCTTAACTTAGCCCATGACAAGCTCTCACGGTCAACGAAGGAATAGACCTCCTCCCGAGACGTTCCGATCAGACTCGGTACCTCGGTTCTTCAAGACATTTCGACAATGGTAAAACAAAACCATCAAAGCCACCCAGATGTGCCGACAAATCCCGATAGGAGCTGCACATATCTCGTTCTCAGGGCACACCGGATGAGCAAGACGTCAGGTAAGCCAGCCCAGAGTTGCCCCTGGTAGCCTCGGACATCGCTGAGTTGGACCAACACTTAGAGAAGCACTGGCCCGGGGGGGTTAAAATAAGATGACCCTTGAGCCGGCCGACTCAAGGGAAAGAAAAGGCTAGGTGGCAAATGGTAAAACCAATGTTGGACCTTGCTGGAGGAGTTTTATTCAAGGCGAACTGTCAAGGGGTTCCCATTATAACCCAACCGCGTAAGGAACGCAAAATCCGGGAACATAACACCGATATGACGGAAACTAGGGCGGCAAGAGTGGAACAAAACACCAGGCATAAGGCCGGGCCTTCCACCCTTTACCAAGTATATAGATGCATTAATTAGATAAGAGATATTGTGATACCCCAACAAAATATCCATGTTCCAACATGGAACAAGCTTCAATCTTCACCTGCAACTAACAATGCTATAAGAGGGGCTGAGCAAAGCGGTAACATAGCCAAACAACGGTTTGCTAGGACAAGGTGGGTTAGAGGCTTGGTTCAACAATATGGGAGGCATGATAAGCAAGTGGTAGGTATCGCAGCATAGGCATAGCGAAAGAGCGAGCAACTAGCAAGCAAAGATAGAAGTGATTTCGAGGGTATGGTCATCTTGCCTGAAATCCTGCAAGGAAGAAGAACGAGTCCATGAAGAAGACAAACGGACGTAGTCGAACGAATCCTCACAACACTACGTTATCGGAACCAACCCGAAGAAGCAACACCTGAAAGAAACAAACAACATAGTAAACAACCACGACATGAACATGGCATGATGCGCAACCAAGTATGATGCATGTCCAGTTTAATGAAGCATGGCATGGCAAAGAGCATAAATAATCCTACAAATTAAGTGGAGCTCAGTATGCAACGAGTTGCATATTGATGGAACACCACATTAATTATTTAGTTCTCTACTCAACAAATTTAAATGTTGGTTAACATGGCAAGAGGTGAAGCATAACAAAACTTTACCATTTAAACCATTTAAATGGGGCCGGATATAACAAACAACAAATCCGGTAAATCCCCATATGCATTAGTAATTTGGTGCAACAACAATCTAAACATTTTAATTGTTGTTATCATGATGTAGATGACATGAAAAAGTTTATGCAATTTTTATTAAAAGTTGACAAGAGCATTATGAAGCATTTTTCATCGTGGCGGAAATGAAAGGGGTGCCACGGCGACGATAACGAAACGGTGCCACGGTAACGTTCCGGTTCCGTCAACTCATTGAGACGTCGGTGCAAAAGAAAGTGACGGGAGCGTGTCATGCGATGAACGGTGGGGTGCTCCCGGTAACCGGGTTCCCACGGGTTAGCGGCAAAAGAGGAGGACCGAGCAAGTGACAACTCGGACACGGTGCAGACAATGGGTGCATCTCATACAACACATGCAAACGTTCTCGGACGATCGTCTCGGGGTTATACATTCGAAGTGTGCAAAAGGGAAGGTTCTCGTTCGGTGCAAAGCAAATGAAGTAGATGTCCTTAGGACGTTCGTAGTGGAGGTAGTCGTACACGACGACGGTAGTTGTACACGGGCCTTCGGCCACGGAAGTCATACGCGTCCGTAGATGTTCGGGGTCGCGACATGGAACTAGACGTCCACGGGGTCTTCGAGGGTCGACGGTAGTGGTACTCGGGTCGTCGGCGACGGTAGTTGTTCTATGAATCGGGCATCAAGGTACTTGTCGTTCTTAGTGATTCCGAAGATGGCGGTAGTGGTACACTTTCGAAAAGGGACTTGACGCATCAAAGGTCTTTGGTGCCACGGTACTTGTCGGTCCGGGTCTTGACGTATCCAAAATGGTCGTCGGTGGTGGAACTTGGCGCTGTTGTGGTGGATGTTTGGGCACCGTACGTCGTGGTACTTGGTAAATCCCGGAGACGGTAGTTGACGAGCCAGGTAGGCGGTATTGATGAATCCAAGTAGCACCAGGCACACGTCCACGGTCAGTCTTCAGACTTGTTTTTTTCCTGTACATGACTGCAGGGGGTCCTGGGGGGGAACTCGGCGATGGCCATGGCAAAGAGGCGACGGTAGTGGAGAAGCAGGGAGCAACAACTCGAGTCGCGGCAGCAGCAACTGTCACGGGAGGAGGTCGGGGCCAGAGCAGAGCAAGGTTCCCGCGGGCAGCCAAGAGGCCGTCCCTCGCGAGGTGGCACAGGACTGCGACGGTGGTGGTGCGCTCCGGCGAGACGGGGACGCAGGGAAGGGGTAGAGCGCGGCAGGGCAGGTCGGGTCGACAACTCCGATGGCCAGCCAGCGAGGCTGTGGTGTTGGCGCAGAGGGGATGCGCAGCTAGACTTGTGGGGGTGCGGCGTCGTAGCAGCTCGCCCGGGAGGACGAAGAAGGATCGGAGGAGAGGACTGCGCGGGGCTACATGATCCGGCGTGGACGAGCGCTGGTCCGACAAAGAGGGGGCGCTGGGAGGACGATGATGCCATGGCCGCGACGTGGTCCTGTTCGTCGGCGTGTGGAGGAGCAATGGCGAGGCAGAGGGGCTCCTCTGAGTGGGGGTCGATGGATATGGGGGAAGAAGATGGTCGGCGCGCCCTCTCCTGCGTGTGGTGACGCGCGAGGGAGGAGAAGGGATCGAGCACGGGGCTCTTGTGGTGTGAGGAGTGAGTGGCGGCACGAGGGAAAGGAGATGATGATCGGGCAGGAAAGAATGAGAGGGAGAGAAGTGGGATCGGGCAGAGAAGGGGTCGAGCGCGTGGCCTCCTCTCCTGGAGGCGCGAGGGAGGGATCGAGATGGAGAGAAGTGCGGTGCAGGAGCTGGGCTTCGGGCCATCTAGGTCAGGCCGCGAGGTATAGTTAGGTGGGCCTTAGGGGCTGGTTGGACTGCGGGGAAAAGATGGGCCTGGGTTCTCTTCCCCCTCTCCCTCTTTAAAACTTAATCCTTTAACAGAAAAGAAATTAGAGAGAGGAAAAGAAAGAGAGGGTTAGGGAAGGATTTTGAGCATGGGGATAATTTTACTGGACTCGCAATAAAGATCTTGATCCAATAAAAGTATAAATGGGCATGTGTACAAAGTTTGGATTCGAACTCGTTTGAATTAAATTCAAATGAGTTCGAATAAGAAGTGGGCGTTAGAAAGGTCCCAAAATGTTGAGATTTTTGGTAGACCTCCGGAAAGTGAAGAAAGAATTTAGGGCAAAGTTTGGAGACGAGGAATATAGTAAGAAAAGCATGGAATATTTTGCAAGTGTGTTTGCGGTAATTCCAAACGAGTGGAATATTTTTATTTAACTCCCTAATATTGGGAGGATATGTTATAAAGAGAATCACCATGTGAATTCCCTCGATTTAAATGGACCGAAGATCAATGCAATTTATTTAGTTGAGTTGCAAAAGATTTATGAGATGATGGCATGATGACATGATGCAATGCACATGATGCAACGAACCAAACAAAACACACAACGAAACCCGGAAACCCTGGAAGGCATCTGAAGCTCCGGACTTGGGGCGTCACAACACTCCACCACTACGAGAGGATCTCGTCCCGAGATCTAGAATGGCACCGAAGGGAAAACGGAGGAGAAAGAGAAGAGGTAAAACTAAGTTGCTCCTTTGACAAACGAGTGATACCAAAGAACCTTGAAAAAGGTTAAACCATTTCAAGGAAAGAATACAACGGAGATAAATGAAGTTGAAAACACTCTGTTAGCAAAGAGGAACAAGGAAGAATAACTTTGGGCAGTACTCCGGTTGAGAAGGGATGCAAGGCTTGATACGGTGAAAAGAACTTGAGCAGAGGACACGACACTCCAGTTAAACAAGATAGAGAAGGAATAAGACTGATATAATTTGGACAGCACTTCGACTGTAAATGGAAGAAATTGAACATAATCTTGACAAACCGAGATGAGGAGTGAAAAGAGCAACAACACTAGACCTTCGGGAGAAAGAATAGAATAAAGATAATTGAGACAAAAGAACGTAGAAGAAAATGCCAACTTCTGCTACAAAAGAGCTTGAAAAGGTATCCTTAGGAGAAGGGTCGAACAGAGTTGTTGGAAAAACCAACAACGAAAAGAATAAGCTTGATATGGTCTTATGGAATACATCTCAAATTATGAGGTGACAACCTGCCACTCACGGGAAAAAGAATTGGATTGGTATGAGCAAGGAGACAAGAAACTTATTTCACCGGAAGGATGAAATAAGAACTTGGGTCATTTATGAGCACCATAGGTAGCAGCAATCCTTAGGGAATGCTCTAGGCGAAATATAACCCAAGATAATTCCAACGAATAGGTTGATGGATTTAAAATACCTCATTCTTAACAATATGTGAATCATGAAACCTGAGCTCAAATTATCAAAAATGATAAAATAGCCCTCTAATAATATGGTAGAAAGAATTGCACTCCGGATTGCACGAAAAAGAATACTTGTGCTCCTTAGAAAAGAATGTTGATGAACACTTCAAGAAGGAAATTAAATCATTGATGAAACCATTATGTAGAACCTTCATGAAGAACTCCGGTAACAAAAGGATAACGAGAAGAAAGAGAAGTTGAAAACACAAGGTGAATCCTTGCAATGATTAGATGGATCTTCGTGATGAAATAAATTGAGAGAGCTTGGAACTCCGGAAAAGAAAAGATGAAACAATTGAAACCAAGATTTTTGATGAGGCTCCGGAATAAGGAATTAATCACTTGGATGAAACAAGAATAAGAATTACATTATGCTTATCCTTCACCAATTAAATTGATGACAAACAACGGATTTGACATATTACTTATTCTCGTAGAAAAGATTAAGAGAGATATAACATAAACTTGGGAAGGTCTTCGACGAACCATCGGTAGGATTTGGAAAACAACGAATGAGTTGATATGATAACCATGGAATAGAATCTTGAGCAAACCACCGTAAGAATTGAAAATGAACGAAGAGAAGATAAAGAAACACCGGGAAGAATTAGCAAATGAATGAAGATGCTTGAGAGAATTTAGAGACAAGAGAACGAAGGGATCACGAACTGATTAGAGATTACTTGAACGAAGCACTGTAAGATAGGAGAATGATAGCTGACAGTTGAGAATGAATAAACCTGAATTGATGGACTCCGGATAACAAACTGAGAAGACTCTTGAATTGCTCCGGATAGGTGAAAATAATTTTTCATGATCCAAACAATTACGAGAGGATGGGAACAAGCTAGAATCACGAATCTTGAAGAGAATGGAGCAAGATTAAAGAGAAGCTCTTCTTTGGTCTTCAAAATCCGAGAATGACGAGGAGAAACACCACCATGAATTATTTAGACACTCCGGAATGAAGAATGGAAAGGTTGAGCCAACGATGAAAATAATTTAACCGATCATGGAGAAAGACATTTGACTGATGACAATTCATTCTTACGTCAAACTTCGAAAAGAAATTTGAGGATAGCTCCGAGAAAATAAGAAGAGTCAGGTTAGATCCTGGGAAAAGACCTGTGGGTTAGGGCCCACTCAAAAGAAACACCGTTGAATGATTTGAAGGAGAGATTGCACCGGTTGAGTTAAATTACTTGAATGAGGGAACATCCTCGAAAGATCTTGAACGAATGCAGAGTGGAAACACGAATATTCGAGATATCTTGAGCACTCCGGAACAATTGAATAGCGAGAAATGAATGAATATGAGGAGCACCGGTACGAGAAGGCATTTGAAACGAGGGAAGGATATGATCAACAAAGCTTGAATTAGTTCCACCGGAGAAGAAAGAGAAAGAATAATGATGAACTTGAGGTTCCGTTAGAATCTTCATGAGAATCACTGGATAAGAACATTGAAGGAAAAGAATGGAGAGACGTCCATCAATAAAATGATACTTGATTGAGAAATCTGAGTCCTTGAAGGAAAAGGATGGGTGGGCGGGAAAACAAAGTCAACTTGGAATGGATGAAGACAATACCGTTGAGAAGAACTAGTAATAGATCTTGTGGGTGTAGAGATGATCGGATTCACTTGAAGAGAAAAACACCTGTGAAAAGGGCTGACATAACAATCTCGATTATCATGAAGGATTAGTATCCGCATAGGAGTATGAGAACACCGCTTAGGAAAGGTATGGAATCAACATTTGACTTCGAAGCAACTCAAATACCACAACTGAAAACAAAAAATAAAGGATTGTCTTGGAAAATAAGCCAGAACAAACCTATTATAGAGATTTCATTTGAAGTTTTCATGGTGGGGCCTACACGGGCTCGATCGTACAGCACCATCATGTACAAGGCAGTGCACATGACATATGAAGCGTCCCCGAGTCGGCATAGCCAAGGACTCTTTAAGACACAACGTGAACACTGTAAAACCAACCATGAATAGGCGGACCACTAGACGTTGAACCCCAATTTCGTATCATACATCTGTCGGAAAGATATCCTAAGAGCTACTTGAATTCCCACTTATAAACTCCCGAAACTTTCCAGTTATGCAATCAGGTGTTGGGGATACAGGGGAAGCATAATATCTCACCCAAAGCTAGCAAATCCTACATCCAGCTGTATCCATCCTTCAACACATTACCAAGAAACCTTCAGAAATCATCTACCTCAACCTTCGAAAAGCATCCGTTATACGAGTTATGGCAATACTCCTGAACTCCCGCCCTAGTACTGGGTGGCGTCGAGGTTATCTCACCAACAACTGCATAAAAGAGATTTTCGATGTCGACGAAACTAATCTCAGGTATTCCAGAACTGCAATTATAAAATTGTGACGACAACACCTCGGAGCTCAACTCCCCGGGACACTACCACAACCCCTAAATGTCAGGAGGCACCAAGAACAATGTTCTCGTCACAAAACCATCGGAACGATTCCAAAATACCCACGTGATCCTAAATTTTTTTAGTGAAATTTGAGAAGAGAAGAGTCAAAACTCTATGTCAGGATGCCTTGCCAGAGCGATGGAGGGACTGGGGAGTAAAAAGAATTCCTAAACTCTCCGATATATATAATCCTAATTGACTCAAAAACATTTTTCTAAACTCAACAACGCCAGCTATTGGATCAAGCAAGGGGGCTCCTAAGGTCGGGGAAGGATCTGATTACCAACTTGTAACGCCCTCGATGCGGCTATATCTCCCACGTGTCGAAGCACGACTTAGAGGCATAACTGCAATGAAAGCAATGTCGCAAGTGAGGTAATCTTCGCAAACAACCCATGTAATACATAAGGGAAAAGATACATAGTTGGCTTACAATCGCCACTTCACACAATTACATGAATAAAGCATTACATCAACCAGATACAATCAAGGTCCGACTACGGAACCAAAATAAAAGAAGAACCCCAAATGCGACACGGTCCCCGATCGACCCCAACTGGGATCCACTACGGATCAACTAGAACGAAACGACACAAAGGACAAGATCTTCATTGAGCTCCTCCTGAGCTTGGTTGCGTCATCTACACGGACTCATCGGCACCTGCAAGCTAGTTTTGGAAGTATCTGTGAGTCACGGGGACTCAACAATCTCACACCCTCGCGATCAAGACTATTTAAGCTTATGGGTAAGGTAAAAGGTATGAGGTGGAGCTGCAGCAAGCGACTAGCATATATGGTGGCTAACATACGTAAAAGAGAGCGAGAAGAGAAGGCAAAGCACGATCGATAAACTATGATCAAGAAGTGATCCTAGAACAACCTACGTCAAACATAACTCCAACACCGTGTTCGCTTCCCGGACTCCGCCAGAAAGAGACCATCACGGTTACACATGCAGTTGACTCATTTTAATTAAGTTAAGGTTCAACTTATCTACAACCGAACATTAACAAATTCCCATCTACCCATAACCGCGGGCACGACTTTCGAAAGTTCAAATCCCTGCAGGGTGTCTTAACTTAGCCCATGACAAGCTCTCACGGTCAACGAAGGAATAGACCTCCTCCCGAGACGTTCCGATCAGACTCGGTACCTCGGTTCTTCAAGACATTTTGACAATTGTAAAACAAAACCAGCAAAGCCACCCAGATGTGGCGACAAATCCCGATAGGAGCTGCACATATCTCGTTCTCAGGGCACACCGGATGAGCAAGACGTCGGGTAAGCCAGCCCAGAGTTGCCCCTGGTAGCCTCGGACATCGCTCAGTTGGACCAACACTTAGAGAAGCACTGGCCCGGGGGGGTTAAAATAAGATGACCCTTGAGCCGGCCGACTAAAGGGAAAGAAAAGGCTAGGTGGCAAATGGTAAAACCAATGTTGGACCTTGCTGGAGGAGTTTTATTCAAGGCGAACTGTCAAGGGGTTCCCATTATAACCCAACCACGTAAGGAACACAAAATCTGGGAACATAACACTGATATGATGGAAACTAGGGCGGCAAGAGTGGAACAAAACACCAGGCATAAGGCCGGACCTTCCACCCTTTACCAAGTATATAGATGCATTAATTAGATAAGAGATATTGTGATACCCCAACAAAATATCCATGTTCCAACATGGAACAAGCTTCAATCTTCACCTGCAACTAACAACGCTATAAGAGGGGCTGAGCAAAGCGGTAACATAGCCAAACAACGGTTTGCTAGGAAAGGTGGGTTAGAGGCTTGGTTCAACAATATGGGAGGCATGATAAGCAAGTGGAAGGTATCGCAGCATAGGCATAGCGAAAGAGCGAGCAACTAGCAAGCAGAGATAGAAGTGATTTCGAGGGTATGGTCATCTTGCCTGAAATCCCGCAAGGAAGAAGAACGAGTCCATGAAGAAGACAAACGGACGTAGTCGAACGAATCCTCACAACACGACGTTATCGGAACCAACCCGAAGAAGCAACAACTAAAAGAAACAAACGACATAGTAAACAACCACGACATGAACATGGCACGATGCGCAACCAAGTATGATGCATGTCCGGTTTAATGAAGCATGGCATGGCAAAGAGCACAAATAATCCTACAGATTAAGTGGAGCTCAATATGCAACGAGTTGCATATTGATGGAACACCACATTAATTATTTAGTTCTCTACTCAACAAATTTAAATGTTGGTTAACATGGCAAGAGGTGAAGCATAACAAAACTATACCATTTAAACCATTTAAATGGGGCCGGATATAACAAACAACAAATCCGGTAAATCCCCACATGCATTAGTAATTTGGTGCAACAACAATCTAAACATTTTAATTGTTGTTATCATGATGCGGATGACATGAACAAGTTTATGCAATTTTTATTAAAAGTTGACAAGAGCATTATGAAGCATTTTTAATCGTGGCGGAAATGAAAGGGGTACCACGGCGACGATAACGAAACGGTGCCACGGCAACGTTCCAGTTCCATCAACTCATTGAGACATCGGTGCAAAAGAAAGTGACGGGAGCGTGTCATGCGATGAACGGTGGGGTGCTCCTGGTAACCGGGTTCCCACGGGTTAGCGGCAAAAGAGGAGGACCGAGCAAGTGACAACTCGGACACGGTGCAGACAACGGGTGCATCTCATACAACACATGCAAACGTTCTCGGATGATCGTCTCGAGGTTATACCTTCGAAGTGTGCAAAAGGGACGGTTCTCGTTTGGTGCAAAGCAGAGGAAGTAGACGTTCTCAGGACGTTCGTAGTAGAGGTTGTCATACACGGCGACGGTAGTTGTACACGGGTCTTCGGCCACGGAAGTCGTACGCGTCCGTAGATGTTCGGGGTCGCGACATGGAACTAGACGTCCACGGGGTCTTCGAGGGTCGACGGTAGTGGTACTCGGGTCGTCAGCGACGGTAGTTGTTCTATGAATCGGGCATGAAGGTACTTGTCATTCTTAGTGATTCCAAAGACGGCGGTAGTGGTACACTTTCAAAAAGGGACATGACGCATCAAAGGTCTTCAGTGCCACGGTACTTGCCGGTCCGGGTCTTGACGTATCCAAAATGGTCGTCGGTGGTGGAACTTGGCGCTGTTGTGGTGGACGTTCGGGCACCGTACGTCATGGTACTTGGTAAATCCCGGAGACGGTAGCTGACGAGCTAGGTAGGAGGTCTTGATGAATCCAAGTAGCACTAGGCACACGTCCACGATCAGTCTTCAGACTTGTTTTTTTCTTGTACATGACTGCAGGGGGTCCTGGGGGGGAACTCGGCGATGGCCATGGCAAAGAGGCGACGGTAGTGGAGAAGCAGGGATCAATAGCTCGATTCGCGGCAGCAGCAACTGTCACGGGCGGAGGTCGGGGTCGGAGCAGAGCAAGGTTCCCGCGGGCAGCCAAGAGGCCGTCCCTCGCGAGGTGGCACAGGACTGCGATGGTGGTGGTGTGCTCCGGCGAGACGGAGATGCAGGGAAGGGTTAGAGCGCGGTAGGGCAGGTCGGGTCGACGACTCCGATGGCCGGCAGCGAAGCCGTGGTGTTGGCGCAGAGGGGATGCGCAGCTAGACTTGTGGGGGTGCGGCGTCGCAGCAGCTCGCCCAGGAGGACGAAGAAGGAGCGGAGGAGAGGACTGCGCGGAGCTGCAGGATCCGTCGTGGACGAGCGCTGGTCCGACAGAGAGGGGGCGCTGGGAGGACGGTGATGCCATGGCCGCGACGTGGTCCTGTTCGTCGGCACGTGGAGGAGCAACGGCGAGGCAGAGGGGCTCCTCTGAGTGGGGATCGATGGAGATGGGGGAAGAAGACGGTTGGCGCGCCCTCTCCTGCGTGTGGTGACGCGCGAGGGAGGAGAAGGGATCGAGCATGGGGCTCTCATGGCGTGAGGAGTGAGTGGCGGCGCGAGGGAAAGGAGATGAGGATCGGGAAGGAGAGAACGAGAGGGAGAGAAGTTGGATCGGGCAGAGAAGGGGTCGAGCGCGTGGCCTCCTCTCCTGGCGGCGCGAGGGAGGGATCGAGATGGAGAGAAGTGCGGTGCAGGAGCTGGTCTTCGGGCCATCTAGGTCAGGCCGCGAGGTATAGTTAGGTGGGCCTTAGGGGCTGGTTGGACTGCGGGGAAAAGATGGGCCTGGGTTCTCTTCTCCCTCTCCCTCTTTAAAACTTAATCCTTTAACAGAAAAGAAATTAGAGAGGAAAAGAAAGAGAGGGTTAGGGAAGGATTTTGAGCATGGGGATAATTTTACTGGACTCGCAATAAAGATCTTGATCCAATAAAAGTATAAATGGGCATGTGTTCAAAGTTTGGATTCGAACTCGTTTGAATTAAATTCAAATGAGTTCGAATAAGAAGTGGGCGTTAGAAAGGTCCCAAAATGTTGAGATTTTTGGTAGACCTCCGGAAAGTGAAGAAAGAATTTAGGGAAAAGTTTGGAGACGAGGAATATAGTAAGAAAAGCATGGAATATTTTGCAAGTGTGTTTGTGGTAATTCCAAACGAGTGGAATATTTTTATTTAACTCCCTAATATTGGGAGGATATGTTATAAAGAGAATCACCATGTTAATTCCCTCGATTTAAATGGACCGAAGATCCATGCAATTTATTTAGTTGAGTTGCCAAAGATTTATGAGATGATGGCATGATGACATGATGCAATGCACATGATGCAACGAACCAAACGAAACACACGACGAAACCCGGAAACCCTGGAAGGCATCTGAAGCTCTGGACTTGGGGCGTCACAGAGGCGGTGAAGGACGGCGTAGCAGGAACAGCTCCGGTGCGGTGGAGGGTGGCAAAGTTGGAGCGGCAGCGGTGAGGCGCAGGACGGCGTGGTTGAACTGGCTTGGGTATAGATGGCTCGGCCTCGACTTCAACTACTAGCCATGGAGGGCGTTGCGGTTGAGGTTGTGGTGGACGACGACGTCGGGGTATCGGCTCCGGCGTGATGGAGGAGGGTGGCGTTGATGGGTGGGATGGGGTGGTGGACGGAGGACGCCGGGGTTTCTCGGCTGGTGGAGAAGTAGTTTTCGCACCCATGGAGTATGAATGGGGAATCAGACGGGTGGGCGGGGGGGGGGGGGAGAACCATGTTTCGGTCTGGGACACACTTGTTTTTGGCTTTTTTGAAAAGAAGATGGGACACGCTTGTTTGAAATTTGGGGAATGTACAAACTTTGCCCCCCTCTTAAATTTCATAACTATTGTGGGTCGGGGGTAGGATGGTAATCCCATGTGTCCCAAATAGTGGGTGGGAGCGATTTCAGCCGCGCGCATGTGTGCTTAGGCGTCCATTGTGTATGAATGTTTTTCAGAGGCGGTTGCGTGGCGTCTAGATGAAGCTACAAACCTACCCTGGTTTAGACCTTCGGACGTCGGGCCAGTAGGTTTCACGAGTCGGATTTATTGGAAAAGTAATTTCCTTCTACTACCAAACATTGGTCTCACGCAGTTTCGAGCGAGTATAGGCTCTTTTGGCGCTTCGTTCGAAATTTTGAAACACAAGCATTCACGTTTAGAGTACTCTTGAACTTTGAGGATTGACCTAAATAGACAACTTTAAATTTGACCTTGTATGTTTGAAAACCTCATTAAATTATCCGCTTCTTTTTGACATTTTGACACTTGAAAATCCTATAACTACGATTATTTTGGAATGGAGGAGCTAATTTTGAATCTATTTTGTACACGACTACATATGTTATTATGTACAAAATCAGAGCAAAGATTGGTTCCCCCATAATTTAGGTATGATTTACAAATGCCATGATATCAAATTCAAATAATTGAATGGACTTCATGTTGAATGTGATTTTTTAAACCACCCTAAGTTGAATTCAAATGTACGCTAGTTCATAGGTAGCTATTTATAATGTTCATAGTGTAACTTTCGTATGTATAATGTGCTTTACACACACAACATGAACTATACTCACGTTTATATTCGATTGCTAAAGTGATGCATTGTCTGGAGTTCAAAATACTAACTATGTGGATCAATTGTGTCGAACAATAACATAGACATGCTCAAATTCGATAGAATCTAGATGTTTGATGGATCAATAACCGTTCCTTCCGCAAATTGCAGATATCATGATCCCATCCTAATATTTGGATACAATTTATATCTTTAATCAATGTGTATAACAGTCTTTTATGTGTAGTTTCACTCTCCATCGGTGGTCTCTCACACATGCTCACACACTCTCTCCCGAGGTGTCTTTCTTGCACACATGCTCTCGATATAACCCTCCCTCCCTCCCTCTCGTAACCATTTACGACTATTTTCACTAACCTTTATCACAAGCACTCTTCCTCTCGCAAGCATACACACGCACAATCCCCATCGACCCTTTCTATATACATAGACCTACCTACGTGTCTCCTATATGCACACTATCTTTAGGCCTGTCTCTCACGCATTGTCTTACACCTCTCTTCCTAATCGACGAGTATGATTCTAGCAGAGCATTCTGTAGGATGCCCCTTAAAGTTAGGTTAGATGAATAGTAATATGAGAGATAAAGGGGTTACCTTAGTCCGAGAACCTAGGGTTACAAATCCTAGCCGGCTTTGTCAGTGGACACAGAGTCCTTCACAATTATGCTATCTTTGTCTTGTACGACTAGTCATCCACGGGTCTCCCTAAATGCGTCATGGGCCAACAAATGTGGTGCAGGACGGAACCGAACGAAGGGCCTCACCTCGACCTACCAGACCTCACGCGGTGGCACACCCTCTACCCCCACGTCTCGTTATCTTCTCACACCCACACATACCAACACCGACACCACACAAAAAAATATATTCTCCCGTTGCCTCTATCCACTCACCCCTTGCATATACACACTCAAGGGAATCTCTTGCCATGACATCATATTCGTCTCTCTCTCTAGAACACTCTCATTTCTTGTGCTATCTCTCCCACGCCCCCCGCTGGCACCTCTATCCATGCCTATCTCGAATACGTAATACACACACATACCTCTCTAGGCCCTGCCAAATGCGTCAACTACACATTCACACATGTTACATCACATACCCCATTGATCTAAAAAGCCCTCTCTTCACATTTATTTCGCATACAACATACCTTTTGAATAAAGTGTGGCCAAAAAATTATTTTAGAATTTCTACATATATACAACATTACAAAGTTATATGGAGGAGTATGAACGCTAATTTGCATTGCATGGTGCCCACAATGATATTTATTCCGCATTGTGAATTTGTATATTTTTAGACTATATATAAAGTTAGTCATAATAAAGAGAAACGAAGAGCATCTCTCTCTCCATCGCATACCCCCCCCCCTCTACGCCCCTTTCACGTATGCACACAAACTATCTCCAGGTCCTGTAAAAGTAAGCCCCCAGCACATTCACGCATGTTTCATCTTTCTCTCGCGATATATACAGTGACGATCATTGTATTTGAAGCGAAAGCACGATACGTACATTGGACTTCAGAATCCACTCATTACGGTCACTGTCGGTGTCAAAACCGGCGGATCTCGGGTAGGGAGTCCCGAACTGTGCGTCTAGGATCGATGGTAACAGGAGGCGGGGGACACGATGTTTACACAGGTTCGGGCCCTCTTGATGGAGGTAATACCCTACATCCTGCTTGACTGATATTGATGATATGAATATTACAAGAGTTGATCTACCACGAGATCGTAGAGGCTAAACCCTAGAAGCTAGCCTATGGTATGATTGTTGTATATGATCTATCGACTAGCCTGGCCTCGGTTTATATAATGCACCAGAGGCCTAGGATAACAAGAGTCCTAGCCGAATACACCGGTGGGAAGGAGTCCTTGTCTTGATCACCAAGTCTTGTGGAATCTTCCATGTATGCGGCAGCTGTCCGAACCGGCCCATGAGTATAAGGCCATGGGGGTCCTCGGCCCAATCTAACAGATCGGGAGATGACGTGGTGAGTATCCCCTAGTCCAGGACACCGTCAGTAGCCCCCTAAACCGGTCTTCAAGTTAGGGATGTTCCTCGATTCTTCCGAACTGCTCTTCATCTTCGGTCGTTGGTCTTGAAAACTGGTTCAACAAATCTTCCCATCTTCGATCTTGAGGATCGCCGAAATGCATTTGACGAGTTTACACGTCGGGTATCCGAGGAGGCCCTTTAAGTTTCCGGCCTTTATCAATGCCTTGTTATTTTTATGCCACACCTCAGGTTTGAAGTTGTTCCCGTGAGGCAGTGTCCTCTTGCATCCGAGTTCTAATGCCGGACTGCATTCGAGGTATTTTTTGCAGCCGAGCACCAATGCTGGACTGCTTTCGAGCTCCAACGCCGAAATGTATCCGAGCTCCAATGCCGAAATATATCCGAGCTCCAACGCCAGACTGTGTCCAAGCTCCAACGCCGGACTATATGCGAGGTGTGATATCACCTTGGTTCAAAAAAGTTGAAGGAATTTAGCCGAGCTTAATACCGGAAATGCCCTCTATGGAGCCAGCCACTAGCGCCCGAGCTTTATGCCGGTCTGCTTCCGAGGTGGTTCACCACCCCGACTGTGGGCCGATTTTTTGTCAATATTTTTTATTGGTGCAATTTATTCTCTACCGAGATATATAGCAAGTAGCCCTCAAGGTGTGTATTGGTCTAAAACCCGAGATGCACCTGAAGGATGACGTAGGACCGCTGATCCCAGTAGCCGCTGAGACTCGGGTTGATTTGCAAAGTCGGCCTGAGGATCAAGTCCTAGCTCAACAGAATACTTTGGGACACAAAAAGCGGCGTGCTCAGTCCTCGAGACTCAGGTTGGGTGCGGCCGACCAACCTGAGGATCAAAATCTCCACGGCAACTGTATTGCACTTAAAATTTTCTGCATTGAATAGGCAATGCAGTAGCCCCCGAGACACTGGTCGGGTGGCAACACCAGATCAAGGGATCGATGTGCCCCTTTAATATTTTTAAATAATAAGCCCAAATCCCAGTAGCCCCAAGCCTTAATGTGGGCATGGGTGGCCGAATTAAGGATCGATATCCATAGTAAAATCACAATTTATGTGTAATGACTCAATGTATCCAAGTACTTTACATCATTAATGCTCGGATCCGCATTGTACAAAACTTTGTTGACTGACCATCGTCTTCCACCTCCTCAGCTAGTAGCCGAGGAGTGTTTGTCCTACTTTATAAAGCCTTTATGAGGGTAAAGATTTACGACAAACAAGGCAGTCTGGCTATACAGTTTTATAAACAAAGGTACGCAGAGAGATGTGTTATATTACTGTTTAACATAAGAAATGTCTTCCAAAGAAAATAGTCCCGCTATCGGTTCCTTCCTTTGGGTTGTCATGCTAAGCATGATCATGAAACCTCAGCCCTAATGTAAGAGCAAAATATTGAGGATTTAGTTTGGGAGGCCAGTTACTAGCCCCCGGTAGTGTTCGGCGACAGTCGAGGTCAAGCCGTAAACACTTCGGCCAATGTTATGAATGGCCCATCATTTAACACAGTCATCGGATCACTGACCAGTTTACGCTTATTGTGACAGTCAGTTTTCGGCTTTCTCCACTTAGGTGCTTAACCATGTGAGCTGGAAGCAGAATCGCAGTGGTTCTCCCTTTGCACACCTAGCCGAACAAAGCGGAACGTAGGAGGCAAGCACAGGAGCCGGGCAACCCAACTATTGAGACACAATTCAAAACTGATGCATATATAGCAATATCCGAGAATGTTTTTGCCGAATCTCTAAAGGTGTCCGGCGTTGCACCGCGAGACTTGTGCTGAAAACACACAAATAGTTTAAAACTGCCATAAGCTTGGAAAACCAAAAAACGACAGTAAAAATTTGACGTCCGAACAAGATCAAGAGTTCGGTGCCAATCCGAAAACTGGGAAAAAAATTGTGCTTCTTCATGCATTAATATGACACATACGATCTCAAAACTTCAAGTGGGTCAGCCTACGGCTTCAACCTCCTATCCTGAAGGCGGAGTACTTCTCATTAGGCTAGTTTAGCAAACTAAACTCTAGCGGCTTTGAGAGAGAAATTAGGCTCCCCGGCTAGTGACCACACGCTCGTGTTGAAAAAAAGGAGTGATAAAAAATAATAATAATAAAAACTTTGCAACGACTAAGAAGAAGAACACTTATTATAAAACGGCTCATATAAATTTAAGAGCCCCCAAGTGACTTGGGTAAAAGAATTTTATGTATAATGATTGTATGTACCGAAGTACTAATATCATATCTTTGTTCACCCGAACTTTAAACGCGTCTTAACCGACCGTCGGCTTCTCCCTCTTCGGCCAAGGGCCGAAAAGTGTCATGTACTCCTCCTTTCGAGAGTATCAACGGTGTTTCCGATGACCAGACAATCAGGCCATAGGGCCGTAACAGACAAAGCGCGCTCAGGGAACTTATGCTATATTACTAACGAAGTGTAAGAAGCATCTTCAAAAAAATAGAACCCCCACCGATACCTTTCTTCGGTGCTCATTATTACTATGAGACTTGTGCAATAGATTTTTTGTACTCATGAGTTCCGTTGTGTGCCGACCATGATTGAAAACAATAAGAGCGCTAGCTTTCGGCTTCACCCAGTCTGAGGTCAGATCTCGGATGACCTGGTCGTGACAATCGCAGAGGTGCTCCCTTTACTCCCTAGCCGAACAATCGGGAACGTAGGGGTAAGCACGGGAGCCAGGCAACCCAGCTTGCAAATCGCTTAGGTCAATATGGTGCATATTGTGGCGTAATACACGAACAAGGAACGAAGCCGTACAAGTATAATCATATGCAAGAGGAAAAGCTCCATCAAGGGAGCCCTCCAAGTAAACGGGGTATTTGAATTTGTGTGTCACAAACAAAGTTTGACAAGGAGATTCTCTACAAGCAACTTTTTTTCAAAAAGGTATAATGCTTGGTCGAACCGAACACAAGTTAAAAATTTAAGACTTTGAGCATGAAGGCAACTTAGCTGGTTAATGTGTTCGGTATTGATGACGCGGCCCGAGCTTGATGCGGGACAAGGTTCCATCCCCCAAGCCAGTCCCAAGGTGGCGGAGCAAATAGCTCGACACTCCGAAGTGGTGACATAGCACGGTCAATGCGGACTGGCAGAGTGATGCCGAAGGCCCTGGCATGGGGTAATGAAGTGTTGACGAAGCCCCCCGTCCAGCCGAGGTGACGTGGTATGTCAGTACGCCCAGTTGACGATACTGCCCAACCCGGATCATTTTCCTGTGCACAAAAATGGTGCAAACCGGAGATAATAGTAATAATAATAATTAAAAAAAGCGTTGCATAATAAATAATTTATGCAAAGTGAGTAATAAAAGAATATGGGCTGGCGCCGAAGTCAATGTCGATGCAGGGCGTCAGCGTGACGCGGTGAAGGCGTGACAAAGCCTAAATTTGCAGGGCGGTCTAGGCTCCGGATGCGGCGTTCGCCGAACTATGTACGGAAACTGACCAGACCACCACGCGACCATTTTTAATGTGGCCGCCATTTGATAGACCTGTGTACAGATGATGGAACAAACCAGAGTAATAATTCCTTAAGAAAAATAAACCCAACAAGCAAAAATTGTTAGGATTAATAGCACGTGGTTTATTTGTTGTAGCATTCCGAAGAAAAGCGACTCCCAAAATCAGAAATCGATCCGCACACCCATTGCCTGATGGGCGATAAAGGGATGGCCTGGTGATGCTGGCAAAGGTTGGCTTGCCGAGGTGAAGCCCTCAGTCCAGCTAACGCGACGAAGCTGGTTGGTTGGTGACGCCGAAGTCATCGGAGTATGTTGATGAAGAGATGATGAAGCCCCCGGTCTAGCCGAGGTGTTGGAGCGGCTCGCCGAAGAGATGCCGGAGTCTACCTGTCAGCCGATTTGTCAAAACAGGTCGGCGTGTTTGATGATGATTTGAAGAAGAGGCAGCATGGTGATGCCGACGCAGGTCAAGACTTGTGACGCGATCGACGCTGCTTGATGCAGCTACCGCGTGGTGATGCCGGTGTGCCTGCTCCGTGTAGTCCGTGGGGCAGCGACGTTGATGATGATTTATCCTTCGTGATGCCGAACTCTTGTTCGGCTTGCCGAGATGATGATCGAAGAAGTTGAGCTCGGCTCAACAAAGTGACGACGTGTCTATAGCAGGTCAGCAGCCTTGGAGCAATATTGCCGGACTAGATTGACACCAGCATTATGATGAAGATTAACTCAGGGGAGGCTTAAAAATTTACGGGCACGTGTTCAAAAACAACACACAATACCCTAGAAGAGAATTCCTCTAAAAAGGTTGTCCAATATCACGTTCATAAAGAAACATGAATTCGGGTCGGATCCGTATTCGCGCAGAAAACGGATCCAAAAATTGGTCCACTCATCGGAAGGTTCCCGGAGTTTGAACCGTCGGATCGAGCTGAAATTTGGAGGGGTGGTAGATATGAGAATTCCTCAGTAGATGAATGGTTGGATCTTCCAAAGGACCTCCGAGATTGGCTCAGGAGAACACGCCCTAAACTCATCCAGATTCCCGTCCAGATTTTACAGGGCTCCGGTATATCGTAGATTGTCGGAAATTCCTCCATCGGAACTCGACGAAATTTTGCATGGATGTTGTAGATGTAATTTCACACTATTTCACCGAAGCAATCGTCAAATCGACGCTCGAGGAAGCGATGACGGCGAATACAAGTTCGTTGTCCATAAAAACAGCACGGCCACCCGAGGGCAATGTTGACGTTGAGCCCTCGAGCTCCATGGATGATTCCTCCCTGAACTTGATAGAGATCGGAGTTGATGTTTGATGAAGGCCCTCGTACGAACATGGTGATCCGAACACGGGGCGCAGTTCTTGGTCGAACCAAGGTGACCAGCCGAGCTGGTGACGAAGATGCCGAAGTCGCAGTTGATCTGCAGGCGAGCCATCGATCCTTTTGCCAATCACACAGCGGGACTCTCAATGAAAGCACCAATGTCGGTGTCAAAACCGGCGGATCTTGGGTAGGGGGTCCCGAACTGTGCGTCTAGGATCGATGGTAACAGGAGGCGGGGGACACGATGTTTACCCAGGTTCGGGCCCTCTTGATGGAGGTAATACCCTACGTCCTGCTTGATTGATATTGATGATATGAGTATTACAAGAGTTGATCTACCACGAGATCGTAGAGGCTAAACCCTAGAAGCTAGCCTATGGTATGATTGTTCTATATGATCTATCGACTAGCCTGGCCTCGGTTCATATAATGCACCAGAGGCCTAGGATAACAAGAGTCCTAGCCGAATACGCCGGTGGGGAGGAGTCCTTGTCTTGATCACCAAGTCTTGTGGAATCTTCCATGTATGCGACAGCTGTCCGAACCGGCCCATGAGTATACGGCCATGGGGGTCCTCGGCCCAATCTAATAGATCGGGAGATGACGTGGTGAGTACCCCTAGTCCAGGACACCGTCAGTCACCATTTACGTTTTGTGGTTATTATACAGTCACGGGCTCACCGTACAACTCTGTATTTGCTCAAGACACGACTAGTTGACCAGTTAAACACTCCACGTGGCACCTCTAGTGTTGCATCACATTATCTCACTACCATCGGGCCCACCTGTCGACTTGTATCTACTCTACATCTACACTCTTATAAAATATAAAATACACTCTTATAAAAAATAGAGTTGGTGATGATGGTGTGCCTGCCATCCTGCAATATAGGTCGTCCGATTTATATCTGATGGATAGGAAAGAAACTATGACAATTTTGCAAAAAGGTACCCACACACCTCTCCACATTTGCAAATAAGGCCTTCTCTCGTTCATACTTTTCTCTCACAAGATAAACTAGTCATACAAATGCATCTTGATGTTACGTGCAACGCAGGGGCATCTTGCTAGTAAGAATGAAAACAAACGACAAAAAATATTGGATGGTGGTTCGGAGTCATGACCGCGGGCACAACGGACAAGGTGGCCTTGTATTGGTATGCTGAGCCGTCTATTTTAACACACATGAGTTGGTGTGGTGATTATACACACACGCACGCATGCACACGAACTGCATGCACGCAACACTCACACGAACACATGCACCCACGCATGCATGCAACACTCACACATACACACGCAGCCACGCACGCACACACGTAACACTCACACACACACGCATGCATGCACACACCAGTACACCACACGACCAACACACACTCTCACGCTCAAGTGCTCAACCTACACGTGCATGCGCACACATCAGGCCCTGACAAACACATACACAACCAGGTGATTCCCGCGCACGGGTTGGAGTCTTGTCGCGCCTGCGTAAATTTGTGTTTATCTGACATTTTCCCTATGCGAACTGACAGGTGGGACCCACAAGGAACGTGGGCAATTTAACTAGTCAATATGGTGCCACACAGACTATTTGGCCGGTCAACAGAGTGCAATCCAATGCTGAACCGTGAGCAAGTGATCGTATAATCACCGCAAAATGTATATAGTGACTGTAATCAGCTTATTCTGAAGTTCGGTGAACATATTACACTTTTCTCTCTGTAGGCCCTCCAAAACTACATCTCTACACGTTCTCGCATGTTACATCTAACAACTATGCAATACAACACTACTATTACACTCTAACACAATAAATCATATGTGTTTTTAGTTTTACTAGATATCATATTGTTACTTAATTATTCAGTTTGCATACATTAAAATTGCCTTTGAAATGTATGGCCAGTATCATATACCGCGCGGGAAAATCCTTCCCTTTCCTATTTAATCGAGTTTGTATCGATGGATCGTGCGAAACGACAAAACTATAGTACTATACAGCGCAAGTGACAGTTCACTGGGCCATCGTGTCATGTACTCCTCCGTCGTAAGAGTGGACGCTCGCTTTCATAAATCTTCTAGTCCCTTTCACCGACATGTGGGACATCAAGCTACCGGGTCCACGTGCCATACCAGAATACAGTGCAGAGCAGCTGGGGTGAAGCACCCAGTCATGGCGCCGGCGTAGTAATGAGCAATGAGGCGTCAAATCACAAATTTGTACCTTTCCCGTAGTTAAGTTGGAGGGACGAAGTAATAATGCTAAAAAAAGAAGTTGGAGGGACGAAGAAACCATCATTTCACTAGTTGCCGAATCCGCTTCTCCCACATCTTCTTCAAGTTAACCATGTGTTGCTTCTGCCGTTATTCTGCCTCATGTGGGACACGGATTGGCTTGGTAAAGCACTGACACGTGGGACCACATGTTAGCAAACCGCCAGGACAACATCCTCTAAAATTAAGAAACCTCCCCCGCCATCCGCGCAGCAAAATCACCTCCTTTTTACTAATCTGGATTCTATAATTTTTTAGATCAATATAATTGAGATTTGTATAGATGGCACACAGGAGAAAAACCAAGTGGTACGGTTAAGGGCATCCACAATGTGTAGCCAAATGTGAAAATAGATTTTGGCATCGTGGGAACCATTGTGGACGGTGTTGCCAAAGCCAAAAGGATGGAACCAAAGCTCCCTGATTGATTGATTGAAGGAATAGAAAAATACAACGTCTCTCCTCTTTCTCCCGTCTTGGACGCATGTACAGTATAGAGCACAGAGTCTACTCCCCTGTCCCTTCTATCACAAATCACAAAGCAGTGAGGCGTCAAATCACAAAGCACAGACGAAGCAACCATCATTTCACTCTTCGCTGACTCTGCTTCTCCATCGTCTTCTTCGAGAAACCATCTCACCGCACTAAGCTGGATAGACGACGCTATTGTGTATGAGTAGTACTAGTACATTTATGCGTCCTTTGGTTCAACGGACTTCCTGGATGCAAATAAGGCGGTTGTCTCGGCTTGCAGGCGGCACTTGCGAACGAGTTACCGTGGTCTCCCTCAATGTTGATCTCCATCGAACGCACTTCGCCAAACCACAACGTTCGAGATATCGTCGACGTCACCGCAATGGGGAAGGAAGTAAAATATAGTTACTACCTCCATTTTTTGTACACAAGGCCAGTGTATTAAAATTACAATTTGCAAAAGGCCACTAACACTAATCGACGCCAAATTGAAGGGGTTTGCCTCGTACTAGCAACCAAGGACATTAATATCCCATGCATGCATGCGGAAGTGAGAAGGTTGGTTTGCATGGCGCTGCATTAATCAAGCGATGAGGAGTGAGATGGTTAGCTCTTTGGGCTTTGGTGAAAAAAATACGCATTAATTGACGCATGAAATGAGGATTTGTATCGATTAATCCCGCGAAGAAAAACCCCGCCTTTCTTTTTTAACACTAGTACTCCTAGTACGTAGTACATACTTATCCTATTTCGGTCTAGGCCTTGCATTGCCATACTTCGCCACACATTTTTTCCAAGCTTGCCTAAAGTTTTCAAAATGAAAAGGAGGTACACTTGCGCATAGCTGTCGCGGTCGCACCGCACCCTCACACGGTCGCTCCTGCACGCCGCGGTCGCACCACACCCTCACACAGTCGCTCCTGCACGCCGCAAAACCAACCAAGGGAATGCACCCTCACTGCCACGTGCTGCCGCATGTGAACAAACCAAACTCAGCCATCCTACCGCTGACACATAATTTTCGTTCATAGAGTATGTTTATCCAACCGCATATTGGGGAGTATCCGTACGTCCCGTGCGGTGGTCTATTGGGGAAGAAGAAGAGGTGAGGAAGAAGGGTTAGGAGACGTAGGATATTCATCCAATCGCCTGAAATGGTAAACTGACCCAAGTCAGGCGACTTGCATAACAATATATGTTTTTACACAACAAAAGATCCATAAAAACAACAACATAAAGAAAAACTATCACTGCGCGCGGAACGAGACAGCCTCGTCGTCTTTGTCTGTCGGCGCGAACCAGCCGTAGCTGCCGACGTGTGTCTCCGCACCGTGGTTATCCTCGGCCTCTAGCTACTCGTTCACATGGAGCGTGCGGGCGCTCTGCACGGACGAGAGCACCGCCCAGTTCAAGTCGAGGACGTTCGGTTCTGCCTGCAGGAGGGCCTCGATGATAGCGGCATTCGCACGCTCTGCATCGAGTCGAGCCTCCGCCGCCCGGTTCAAGTCCAGGATGTCTGGTTCCGCGTGCATGAGGGCCTCGATGGCAGCGGCATCCGCGCGCTTCGCCTCAAGTTGAGTCTCTGCCGCTCGGTTCACATCCACGACATCCGGTTCCGCCTGCAGGAGAGCCTCGATGGCAGCGGCATGAACATGCTCCGCGTCGAGTTGAGCCTCTACCTCCCGGTCCTCCTTTAGTATCGCCAGGTTGAACCGCTGGTCCGCCTGCACCATGGGGGACTCGGACGCCGGTACGAAGTCGACATCCATCATCTCATACCCATCGAGGGCTTTCTTCGCCACGACCTCCGCCATGAACATTGGATCGGCTACCTCCTCCTCGTAGCTTGGCTCCAGAGAACTCGGGGATTGGCCCACCGCAAAGCGAGCTTGGGAATGGAGGTGTGGCGCCGATCGCCGTAGCGATTTCTGCGCGGCGCTCCGGCGTCAGCATATTGTAGTACGTGATCTTGCGGCGCACCATGGCTTTCTGGCGAACTAGGGGATGCTTGATGCGGTCTAGGGGTTCGAAAGGTGGGGGATGGGGCTGGAGATTAGGTGTGGTTTTAGGGCAGTGGCTGGCGTAGGCCGAGCAGCGAAGGTTCTGGTGTGAATAGTGGTTCCGATGACGACCTATTAATCGGTTTTGGCTGTACGTCGCTCTTGTCGTGTTCGCATTGCATCTCGGCACACTGGACCCTCCACATCACTGACCGAATGGAACCCGCTTCGTCTTGTATTTTTTCTTGCTTGTGGGACCGCGGTTGAGAGAAAACCGACATCCCTCCCCTCCCCGCCCGCATCATTTATACTACCACTCCCTCCGTTTTATGCAGAGTAAATAAAAACAGAGGGAGTATACTACGGATGATGATCCCCTGACATGGCCAAACCCATTGAGTAACTGACATGCGGGGCCTAGCCAGCATGGGGCCCTCCAGTAAGTGACCGAAAGGGAGGGTAAGGCAGGGATACCTACGTCAGAGGATCCACTTCCACTACTACTCCCTCCTTCCATTTACTGTACAGGGCCTAATGCATTTTTCGAGGCTAACTTTGACCAAATGTTAGAGTAATAATATATGACATGCAACTTACACAAAGCATACAGTCAAAATCGTATGGGAAAGGAGCTTCCAATGATATAATTTTCACATTATACATCGCATGTACTATTAATCTTGTCAATAGTCAAATGCGGTTTTGAAAAACGCATTAGAGCATGGTTAATAATATAGCCAGTCGATGGCTCTAAGGAACTGACATGTCATCCATAGCCATCATCTATTATATGCACTCATACAGTAGTGTGGGCTATAAGGTTGGCTATTTCCCGCAAAAACAATTATAAGGTTGGCTATTGTATTAGTACATTTTTCCATCTCCTCTACATCGCTTTCCTCATATTTATTGTATTTAACTAGGAATGCGTATATAGATAGGCTCTTGCATGAGAGCTCAATCCCCTTACTTTTTCACATCTCTCTCCTCCACATAGGCCCTATATAAATGGAAGGAGGGAGTACAACTGAGGGAGTCCTGGATTAGGGGGTCTTTGGACAGCCGGACTATCTCCATTGGTCGGACTGATAGACTATGAAGATACAAGATTGAAGACTTCGTCTCGTGTCCGGATGGGACTCTACTTGGCGTGGAAGGCAAGCTAGGCAATACGTATATGGATATCTCCTCCTTTGTAACCGACCTTGTGTAACCCTAACCCTCTCCGGTGTCTATATAAACCGGAGGTTTTTAGTCCGTAGTACAACTATCACAACATACAATCATACCGTAGGCTAGCTTCTAGGCTTTAGCCTCTCTGATCTCATGGTAGATCTAATCTTGTAACACCCATATCTTTAATATTAATCAAGCAGGACGTAGGGTTTTACCTCCATCAAGAGGGCCCGAACCTGGGTAGAACTTCATGTCCCTTGCCTCCTGTTACCATCCGGCCTAGACGCACAGTTCGGGACCCCCTACCCGAGATCCGCCGGTTTTGACACCGACATCAGTGCTTTCATTGAGAGTTCCGCTGTGGCGTCGCCACAAGGAAGGATGTCTCGTCCTGTCTTTAAAGACAGCACTATCTCTGAGGGAGCTCTTGCTATCGGCCAAACTCTCCGGCTAGGTGGTTTCCTTATGACCGCCTGTTCGGCCGCTGCACCGACGATGACTTCTCGGGTCATCGAAAGTAATATTCACATCAACTCGGAACTCACCGAGCAGTTAGATCCAATGGAGCTCTCTTCCCTGAACGACCTCTTGGATCGTATCGCCGCCCTGGGAGTCGCTACAGACTATGATCAGATTGGGCCTAAAGCCGATCTAAGAGAAATTAACTCTCCCCAGGTCACCCACCACGTTGCAGTGGTGGAAGAACAATGCGGCAAAACTCCATCTATCTTAAGGACTAGCTACATCCGGATTCCCGATCCCCCCAAACTGGATACCCGCGGAGGGGAGGACGTCACTCAAAGCCTGAACCCATAATGAGGCAACGGGCTAGATTTACCAGAAAATGTTCAAGAATCCAAGCTTTCGAGTTCGAAAACTCCTTGGCCACTGAGCCTCAGATCGGGTGAGGATTTGGGTTCAATTCCACCCACCCACCCAAACATACGCGATCTATCCCAAATTAGGCAAGAGCCCGAAGAAACAGTACACCGTTACTGGGCAAGATTCCTCCTGATCAAGAACAGGATAAAGGACTACCGCGAGGAAGACGCAATTTCATTCTTCTGCAATAATTGCACGAACAAGGGAATCCTCAACGCCATAAGTCATCGCGAAATTCCACGCTTTGCCGACTTGGTGTCCATAGTGCGAAAGTACTGTGCGATGGAAAGCGCCTGGAAAACCGAAATAAAATTTTGGGATAATCCGGCCCTGAATACAAACCCAATCCGAAATAAAAGGGTGCATTATCACAATACACCTGGGTTAACTACCAAAAAGCAAAAGCCCTTTACGGGGCAAGGAACCGTACTGTAGGGATGGCTCAACAGACCCTGCAAAATTCATAGTACAACGGATGCGATACCAACGCACAGCCTCAGAGCATGCTGGATACTCCAGCAGGTGGCCAAATGTGGTGAGGATCTACTCCTCCCAAAAACTAAAGAGCACCACCCCGAGGATAACAGTACGGTCTTAACGGTCTTCGAGACCTTTGCGTTAAATAAAAGACGGTAGAGAACACTCCGCAACACGTCCGAAATCTGCCACATAGAAGAAACAAATCCTTGGAGCAACACGGCTATTACCTTCAATGCCAGTGACGAACACCAATTCCGAACAGCCCGAGTACCAGCCGCACTGGTCCTCAGTCCAATCGTGGACGGCTTTCGACTCACCAAGGTACTCATGGACGGCGGCAACGGATTAAACCTCATTTACGAGGAAGCTCTTCAAAAGATGGAAATAGACTGGAGCCGCATTAAGCAAAGTAGCACAACCTTTAGAGGAATCATCCCTAGTCAGGAAGCACGCTACGCCGGAAAAATCACACTAGACGTGGTATTCGGCACACCGGATAATTATAGGTCCGAAGAAATTACATTCCAAGTGGCCCCGTTCAGCAGCGGATACCATGCTCTATTAGGGCGGGAGGCATTCACAATCTTCCAAGCCGTACCCCATTACGGGTACATGAAGCTCAAAATGCCCGGGCCCAACGGAATCATCACTCTTGTTAGTGATCCGGACATAGCACTCCGCATCGAAAATAGGACAACTGCACTGGCCCTTGAGGCACTATCTGAAGCCCTAGCGGTCGAAGAACTAACTGCGCTGCGCTCCACGGTAAACAGGGACGATGTGATACTCGATAAAAGATCCAAGTCCACCTCTTTAAGCCGGCGGACGAAATAGTCAAATTCCAAGTCCATTCAACGGACCCTACAAAAACAACTTCCATCGGGGCACAATTAAACCCTGATGTTGATGCCACACTGCGAGAGTTCCTACGCGAGAACTGGGATATTTTTGCCTGGCACCCTTCAAACATGCCAGGAATCCCACGCATGCTGGCTGAACACAGCCTAAATATCATAAAAGGGTTCAAGCCAGTCAAGAAGGCTCTTCGACGTTTCTTCGAGCCTAAAAGACAAACCATGGGAGAGGAACTAGCCAAGCTATTGGAGGCCGGATTCATCAGAGACATAAAACATCCGGACTGGCTAGCAAACTTGGTGATGGTACTAAAGAATGACAAATCCTGGCGCTTGTGCGTCGATTCAGACATGCCTGCCAAACCAGATCGGCAAAACAGTGGAGGCATACATGGATGACGTGGTCATTAAAACCAAGCATGTTGAAACTTTAGTAGACGACTTGAGGCTCACATTCGACAACCTCCGAACATATGACATCAAGCTCAATCCGGAAAAATGCGTCTTCGGCATACCAGCAGGAAAGCTCCTGGGATGCATTGTCTCCAGTAGAGGTATTGAAGCTAATCCGGCCAAAATCCGAGTGTTGTCACAGTTGGCTACCCCAACGGACCTCAAACAAATACAAAAACTAACTGGATGCGAGCCGGCTCTAAGCCGCTTTATCTCTCGCTTGGGAGAAAAGGCATTACCCCTTTATCGCCTCCTCCGGCGTACCGAACACTTCGAGTGGACGGACGCCGCCACGGCCGGACTCAACGAAATAAAAGCCATGTTGGCAACAAACCCAGTCCTGGCCGCGCCAAACATTGGCGCACCAATGCTATTATACATTGCGGCAACTCATCAAGTGGTAAGCGCAGTGCTTGTCGTCGAGCGAGAAGTGGACGGACACAAATTTCTCATTCAAAAGCCGGTTTACTACGTGTCCACTGTCCTTACTCCATGCAAATCGCGGTACCCGCATTATCAAAAGATAGCGTACGCGGTATTTATGGCATCCTGGAAGCTGCGACACTACTTTCAAGAGTGTTCGATAACGGTAGCCTCGGAAGTACCACTTAACGATATTATAAACAACCGCGATGCAACGGGTCGGATTGCCAAATGGGCCATTGAGCTCCTCCCGTTCGACATAACTTATAAGCCACAGCGAGCTATTAAATCGCAAGTTTTGGCTGACTTCGTCGCTGAATGGACGGAAGCCGAACTCCCTAAAGAGTACGGCACATATTCAAACTGGATCATGCACTTCGACGGCTCCAAAATGTTGGCTGGTCTGGGGGTCGGCGTCGTTTTGACGTCCCCAACAGGAGACACAGTTCAATATGTACTGCAGATAATGTATACGGACTCCAACAATGCAGCCGAATACGAGGCCCTTCTACATGGTCTCCGGATGGCAGTATCCATGGGCATTCAACGCCTAGAGGTGCGCGGGGATTCAAACCTTGCAATATCCCAAACAAATGGAGACTTTGATGCCAAGGATCCAAAACTGGCCGCTTATCGCAATGCCATCCCAAAAATGTCAGCCCGGTTCGAGGGCTCGAATTTCACCATGTGGCTCAAGAAAACAATCAGGCGCCAGATATCCTCGCCGCATTGGCGCAAAACGCGACGCGGTCCCTCCCAACATTTTTCTGGAAAGGCTTTTCAAGCCATCCATAGCATGGGAAGGGGACACCAGTAACAACAGTCCGGACCCGGCCAAAATACCTGATACCGAACTCTCTGGCACAATCGGAGGCTCCGCCACCGAAATAACACAATCAGCCCACGAAATAATAGCTATTATTGCCCCGTGGACAGAACCATTCATGGCCTACTTAACTAGACAGGAACTCCCGGAGGATCAAAATGAGGCACGCTGCATAGTGCGGCGATCAAAGGCCTACAGGGTCCACGAGGGAGAATTGTACAAGAAAAGCGCTACCAGAGTCCTTCAACGGTGCATCTCCGAAGAGGAAGGGCGGAACCTTTTGGCAGAAATTCATGCCGGACTCGATGGTCATCACGCCGCAGCCCGGGCTCTTGTGAGCAAGGCCTTCCGTACAAGATTCTATTGGCAACGGCCCGGGCAGACGCACAGGACTTAGTCCAGCATTGCGCCGATTGCCAGCTCTTTGCAAATCAAAGCCATATGCCACCCACCGCCCTCCGAACAATCCCCATTACATGGCCCTTTGCAGTCTGGGGGCTTGACATGGTTGGACCCCTTAAAGGTGGAACCCACAAGAAAAAAATACTTATTGGTCATGGTGGATAAATTCACCAAATGGATAGAGGCCAAACCGGTTAAAACAGTCGAATCCGTACCGGTGATAGATTTCATATCCGGGGTTTTACATCGCTACGGCGTCCCCCACAACATCATCACTGATAATGACATGAACTTCATGGCCGATGAGGTAAAACTCTAGTGCAGCAAAATGGGCATCAAGCTCGATTATGCTTCAGTCTACCATCCACAAACCAACGGTCAAGTCGAACGAGCAAATGGTCTTATAATAAGGGGCATTAAACCCAGACTAGTGTGCTCCTTAACAGAGTCTGACACACACTAGGTAGAGGAGCTCGACTCCGTACTCTGGGGGCTGCGGACCATGCCGAATCGTAGTATCGGATACACACCATTCTTATGGTGTACGGCGCAGAGGCAGTCCTGCCCTGTGACATAATTCATGACTCACCTCGAGTGCGCATGTACGAAGAAAGAGAAGCCGAGCTCGATCGGCAGGACAGTCTGGACACCTTGGAGGAAGAGTGCGACGTAGCCAAAGCCCGTTCCGCATTTTACCAGCAACAGGCCCGCAGATACCAAAGCAGAGAAGTACGAGCCAAAACTTATAACATTGGCGAACTAGTTCTCCGGCTGTCGGATAAGAAAAAGAACAAGCTAGAGCCCAAATGGGAAGGTCCCTTCGTCATCGACCAAGTTCTGACCGGCGGAGCGTACCGACTGCGGGATGCATCGACTAGTCGACTCGAACCGAACCTATGGAACGCAGCCAGGCTCCGAAGATTCTACGCCTAGCGCTGGACTTTATGTTAGTCCCTTCCCTTTGTCCATTTTCTGCATATGCGTCGTCTGCCTTGTTTCCCTTTCTTTCTTTTATTCCTCTAGGTCTTCAAGGGTCACCTTGTGCCTCACTTGTACACTATAGAGGTTCTAGCCGCACGATCTACACCTGGGGGCTTCTTTCACAGAAGCTTAAATTATTTACCTGGGCATCACGCCCAACACATGCGTTATACTTCTGCACGTACCTTTTTTCACCATTGTATGCATCGATATGACTTCAATTTTGGCCAAGCTAGGTTGCCTGGCTCTTGTATTTATGCCCTACTTTCCCGTTAATTCGGCTAGGGCATAAGGGGAGCACCTCTGCGATTGTTACCGCCGGGTCAGCCGGACGTGTACCTCAGACTAGGTGAAGCCGAAAGCTAGCGTTCTTAAGAGAATATTCGGTCGGTGAACAAAAGATGACTTTTATTTATTAACCATATCTGCCCCCAGACGTTTTTACTGTGCTTCTTGTCGCAGTCCGGACATGCACCTTAGGGCATGCCTACCCAGGGAAAGGAACCATTAACGGAACTATTCTCTCTGGAAGATGTTTCTTACTACCCATGTAATATAACATAACTAGTTGGGCACTTGTCTGATAAAGCACTAATGACCCCTACGCCTAGTCTCCATGGATGCCCCGGTTCTTATATAACCGAGAGGGTATTCGGATACACTCCGGACTGTCGGGTCCCGAGGTTGAAGCGAAAAGGTCCGCCACGACAAACGATCTACAATCCGGCTAGAAGGCATCATATATGTCACTTTACAATTACATAGTCAATTTGACTGGTTGAATTCCTCTTCAATGCCATCCAATAGGCTGTCTAGTCTACAGTCCTGTTGGGAATACTTTATGGCCAATTCTACTTGGCCGTACACTAAATTTACAGGGATCTCCTTGCCATCAGGCCCCACAGGTCTGACTTCGACCATGTGGTTCGGGTCAGCCTTCGTGTACCGTCTCTTCACCATCGCCCAAGCTTCCCTGGCGCCATGACGGCAGGCCGATATCTTCCATAATCGGAAGCGCCGCTGTGTTCCCTTCAGCTTTTCTGCAAGCTCTCCAAGGCCTTCGGGTAGGGAGACGAATGACCAGAAGGCCTGGGCAGCGCCTCGCATCACCTGCCGAACTCGTTCGTGCAACTGTGCGAGCTCGGGAAGAAGATCACCCGTCGAACTAGGCATCTCCTCGGCAGGACGACCTGTTAACATACCTACAGACATAACTCTGTCAGTCAGCTTCCCCGCTGAACTCTTTTTAAATTCGTTCAAGCACTTACTAAATATGTCGCGCCGAAGCTGTCGATTCTCCTTAACAGAGTCCAACAGTTGGGCACGAACATCTTTCAGTTCCACGCCCAGCTTGGTGTTGGCATCTTGGAGATCATTCTTCTCCTGCCTCACCCTTGTAAGCACGGTCTCACCAGCCTTCAGCTGACGTTTGAGATGTTGCTTATCCAGATTCACTCCAGTGTCATCTGCAATTTTTTCGTCAGATTTGCATATAAAGCCGCACTCTAATATAATACTTATCATTTAATGGATATGTTACCAGCGGGGGTCTCTTTGGGCTCCCCTGCAGTGGACAGTGCAGCCCGAAGTCGGGCTTTGCACTCTTCCAGCTCCTGGGACAGTTGAGTATTCTTTTCTGTAAGAACCTACATAACAAACGATCCTTAAATCAGTTATCTAACTGTTTCAAGTCTTAGGGGCTACTGATATATATAATCATCAAATTTTCTCACCCGTATGTCTTTTACATAATGCTCCGTGGCTCTGGCTAGACCATCTTGAGCGGCACGGAGATGCGCGTCTCCCGAGTTGAAGGCATCCAATGCCTCTGGGGAGAAACAAGCGTCATGAAGAATAGTCCGGCGATGCGTGTGGTTCATGGCACATTCCACCTCGGAATGGGTGGTGGACAGTCTATCTGTATCCTCTGTCGGAGGAGCACCCGGCGCACGCCTTGTACTCGTTCCCACCACTGAGTCCGGCCTTGGAACCTGGCTTGTGCAGGCGCGATTGGTAGCCTCTCCGGGTACAGTCCAGCGAGCGCTCTTTTTCCTGAAAAGAAGGCATGGGCGTTAGTATGCCTCTGTAAATAATGTCTTGTAATAAAGACGGCGCACCATACCGCTGCGCCGATGCCTCAATCCGGACCGCGGATCTTCAGCCCGCCTGGCCTAGCGGCCCCTTGTTGGCTAGTTGCCACGGGCTCGGCCTTCTGCCCCGAGGACCTCCCCTGCAAAACACGGCTGTTATACGGCAATAAAAAGAGCACAAGGACGGATCCCTTTTTACATGCTGGGATTTCGGTCTCAGTCACCTGTGAGGCTGGAACTAGCCTAGGGAAATCGGCCGTAATGGCCACCAAGGTATTGTCATTACTCCCTTGGTAAAATACCCCATCGATCAGCTCCACGGATATGTCCGGATCCTCCTGGGAGGTCGGGTCAAGGGACCGTCCAGGGTCCTCGGGCTATGGGGGAGGGCTGTTTAACTCCTTTACTGCCTGGCGCAGCTCCTGCGACGAAATCGCTAGAATGAATACTTAAACTATGGGAATACAAAACAGATGGGCGAGAAAGATCTCCGCTTACCCAGTTCGGAGGATTGTACATGGAGAATCCGCCCTGTGGGTTGACACGGAGGAATTCCTCCTCTTCTCCCTTGTACAAAGTGGAAAAGATCTTTATTAGATCAGCAGCCGATCCCGGCCCGTGGCGGCCGTGGCGGGTGGCGTCATCCTCCCCGTTGAAATCCCACATGGGGTGGCCTCTATACTGGAGCGGCTGCACCCCTCGCATAATGCATATAGCCATGACCTCGATCATGGTCAATCCGGATCGAGCTAAAAAGCTTATCTGGCTCATCAGATAAAGAATGTCCCGGTCGTCGTCCTCCAGGGGGCTCCGTGGACGCCAGCTCTGACGCTTCTTCAAAGGGGCGTTGTCAAACTCTGGAAGGCTGATCCGAATAGGGTCCGGAAGGGGGACATCTTCTATATAAAACCATTCTGAAGGCCAGTCTTCGGACGTCTTCTTTGGGGTCCCGGATAGGTATCCGGTCCCAGTGATACGCCACACTTCGGCTCCGCCCACTTGATATATTGATCCCTTCTTAGAACGGGGCACCAGACAGAACATCTTCTTCCACAGAGCGAAATGAGCCTCACAGCCCAAAAATAACTCGCAAAGGGCTACGAACCCCGCGATATGCAGCAGAGAAGCAGGCGTGAGGTTGTGCAGCTGGAGGCCATAGAACTCCAGAACCCTCGGAGAAACGGATGGATTGGGAATCCAAGCCCTCTTACCAGATAAGGGACAAGGCACACCCGCTCTCCCTTGGAGGGATTGGGACGGCTCTCCGCTTGCTCTCCGCCATTATAGGTGGCAAGCCCGGCTCGAACTAGAACCAGGTATGTTGGGGGAAGAAATCCCTTGGACTGAAGCATCACCAATTTGCTATGCGGGATGGAACATCTCTCCCAATCTCCAGGCTTGGAGCTAGGGGTGCGAGAGGAGGAGCTGCATCGACCGGCCATGGTGGAATGAATCTCTGTCAGGTACGCTCTGATGAAGACTCGGCAAGGGAGGATGATGTGATTTGGATCTGAATCCTCGTCTTTTTAAATAGGCGGCTCAATTGCATAGCTAGGGGGTAAATGTGAAAACACCCTGGCTCTTCACATTCGCTCGACACGTGGAAAGTGGCCATTATTGGGCATGGAAGCCAAGAGATACAAACCATCATAAGGAACCGGACATTATTTCGACAGGTACACAGAATTTGGAGAAGGAACCCGCCTTGCAATGACGAAGACAACTGCGCGCCGGACTCATCGTCATTGAAGCCTGGTTCGGGGGCTACTGAGGGAGTCCTGGATTAGGGGGTCTCCGGACAGCCGGACTATCTCCATTGGCCGGACTGATAGACTATGAAGATACAAGATTGAAGACTTCGTCTCGTGTCCGGATGGGACTCTACTTGGCGTGGAAGGCAAGCTAGGCAATACGTATATGGATATCTCCTCCTTTGTAACCGACCTTGTGTAACCCTAACCCTCTCCGGTGTCTATCTAAACCGGAGGGTTTTAGTCCATAGTACAACGATCACAACATACAATCATACCGTAGGCTAGCTTCTAGTCTTTAGCCTCTCTGATCTCGTGGTAGATCTACTCTTGTAACACCCATATCTTCAATATTAATCAAGCAGGACGTAGGGTTTTACCTCCATCAAGAGGGCCCTAACCTAGGTAAAACTTCGTGTCCCTTGCCTCCTGTTACCATCCGGCCTAGACGCACAGTTCGGGACCCCCTACCCGAGATCCGCCGGTTTTGACACCGACAACTACTATGTGCACTGCATACTCTAGTACAGATGTTGTCAGTACTCCACTAGTACTATTGGACAGGGAGCTTACAAAAGTTACTATTGGACTGCCTATACGTGGCAAAATCCTAGTAGGAAGAGCATGCGCGAGAACAAGCATATTCATGTGGTTGAAAACAAATTAGAAACCATCTCGAGTACAAATCTAGGAGTACGTACGAATTTAACAATATTGATTGGGCGTTGTTGAATGTTGATATTTTTTTGATCAAAGTAGAGATACTTTGACTACACATAAAACTTATTTGTAAACTACAAAGGATAAGAGGGAGTATATTATACGTTCAAAAATGATATGAACATTGAATACCCTTTATAAATGATTTGTGGATGCTATGATCACTGGTTCAAAATTTTGAATCCGCCTTAGGTATCACACATGCCCCCACCGGTTCTCTCTTGATTTCATCTCGGGGTCCGGAGATCGATTGAAAGAGGACTAGGGTGGGTACAATACATTTGTTTCGCTTATGAACGTACAATATACTCCCTCTGAGCCCCACAGACCCCCCCTGCGGGCCATTTCTATCATAGAAACATACCAAACCTTTATCTCCTTGCACGACACGCAATTGATCTCTGAACATCAATCGATCTCGTCAACATGTGTTGGGGCATGAACCGAATGGGATGCCAAAACTAAGACGCGAAGCGACACGTAGTGGAGGCAAAGTGAAACTTTAAACGAACCGTTTGTTTGTATGCATGTCGGACAAATTACAAAACATTGGAAATACAAGCATGGTCTAGGCCCACATGCGAATGATACTCGGCGGAATTTTCAAATGAGGCATGCGGGAGGATGGACTCGACCGGAGGGCGACATGACCGATGGAGAAGAGGGTTGGAGAGGAATGATAAATAAGCAAACACCACATGATTATACTTGAACGGCTCAAATAAACAATAAGTTGCCTCGCTTGGCCTACATAGTGAAAGGCCTAATGCGCAAAGTGGAGCACTGGCGCTCGAATATGGTCGGGAAAACAGGGAAATCGACATGTGGGGCACACCTGTCGGGACGACGTAGCGCAGACTAGTCCAATGGAGGAGCTGGCCCACGACCTCCTCGCCACCGGCAACCGTTCATATGGGTCATGGGGGCCAACAACGTGGCGCAGCTCCAGCATCGTCTCTGGACACGGGGACCGCGATGAGCGACATGCTCATCGTCGCTAGACACGGTCGGTTTCAGTGTGCCGAGGGTGGCGTTAGTGCTGTGGCACGACCAACAGTATGTTTGGTTTGTGCCCAAGGTTGGCCCATCAAAGCATTGGGTAGCTAAAATTTTGGTTGAGGTTTTGGTTGCCCATGATTTGGCCGACATTGGAAAGAAAGATGAACTAGAGTTGGCTAGAGTTCATTGGCATGCCAAAAAATGGCAGCCATCCAATCAAAGACCAATCTTTGGGTCATGACCAAAATTTTGGTAAGGTGCAGTTTGGCCACAATCCAAACACACCCCAACACCCGGCTCGTCGAGGATGCACGGGGCGCCGGGACGCATCCGCGGAGTGGTGTAGCGTAGCCAACTGCATCCTCAGGACCTGAGACCATGCCGGGTCGTCTTGCTTTTTCAATGACATGCGTCGATCGCATGTGAGCAAAGGGCATCTCCAACGTTGCCACGACCGCAGCTGACTACCCTGGCACACCAAAAACCCTTTCCCCTCGCGCCGTCGTGCGGTGCGTTCCCAGTCGGCGCCAACTGCCCGCATTCATGTCGTCCGGCAGTATGCCATCGTTAAGAGGCTTGGTGCCCGAGGAACCAACTCCGGCGACTTAATGACACACCAAGACACTTGGCCTCACCGGAATGCGCTACTTAAAGCGGCAACGCCCAGCTAACCTCCACACCATAGCACATCACCCTCCTACCTGGCACCACATCCGCCATGAACACAAGCACAAACGCTCTATGGGAGAGCTTGTCTGCGGGGATGAAGCTTGAGGTCGCCGCCCTCGCTCAAGTCGCCTCTCGCGACGCAATAGCGGCGTAGCCGGACGCGGATGTGACCACACAAGCGGTGGCCATGCTGGTGGCCGACAACAGGAGCACCTTCAGCCATGCGTCCTACTTGCCGCCGTCCAACATCCGGCACCGCAGAGGTCGGGGACTCCTCCGAGGATGAGTAGGGCATGGGAGGCGGCAGGGCATGGTGTGCCAACTAGCCGGTCCGTATCCCATGTTCTACTCTTCCTCGCCGGAGACCGCACCTTCACTTCACGGGTCTTTAACCCCGCCCCCGTACATAAAGATCGCAGATGGAGGACGTCGGTCGCCGCCGTAGAATAGGTTTAGGGTCAGGTTTATTTTATTTTTCTGTCCTATAAAAGTTTGAAATGTAATGAAAATCTGTCGTGTTTGCATTAATCTCGGCCGATGTATATGAACTTTCACAATAATATAGTATATTGTAGGAGTACTAGCAAGATGCCCGTGTGTTGCACGAAAGATCAAGATCTTGTGGGAGAAAAGGATGAATGAGGGAAGGCCTTATCTCCAAATGTGGAGAGGAGTGCAGGTAATTTTTCATAGTTTCCTTCCTATCCGTTAGATATAGATCGGACGACCTATATTGCAGGATGACAGGCACACCATCATCACCAACTCTGCTTTTTATTGAATCGAGACAAAGCTAACATGCGAAGTTAAATAAACACATAGGGTCTATACATACACAATTTATCTTAGGCACTCCAATAGTACGTCCACTACACATTCACGCATTTCACATCTTTCTACATCTACGGGAACCTACGGAAGGGTTAACGTAAATTGCCTCTCTCTCTCCTCCCTTGATTTTCATGGTGGTGGGCCCCTCCCTCCCCCCAATCTACAATCAATACCTCACACGTTTCACATTACGTTAATTACGTAACTTGGATTATGTAGGTGTAGCATTATTCGCCCTAAAAACCCAACTAAGCCAACCTCCCAGCATATCGCGCGGGAAAAGACCCGGTCGCGCCATTTTAGTCGGGATTACCGGATTACTACTAGTAGTATCGCTGGATCGCGCGAAGCAACAAGTTTTTTTTAAGGGGCGAAGCACCGAGTTTAAAAGGAAAAGGCGGTACACTCACATCACCCCTGTTGCGGTCGCATTGCACCCCAGAAATGTTCGATCCTACACATGGCTCACGCAAACAGGATTCGCTTCGGCTTGCCTCTTCACTGACACGTGGGACTGTACTTGGAGAAACCGACCATGCGCCAAACCCCCCCTTCCCACCGCGTGAACCCCCCCCTCCACTCCATTCGCTCCGCCAAAGCCGCCCTCCCCGCCACACCGATACTTCGGCACCATGGTTCGTCGAGGGGGACGCACGGCGATCCTCTCGCTCCCACGGTACGCTCTCGTAGACTGTCGTCCTCTAGCCGCGCCGCCACGGCTGGCGACGTTCTTGTGGAGGCGCATGGCGAGCAGCGCCGCCACTGCTGGCGATGTTCATGTGGAAACGCACGGCGGTCAGCTTCTCCCACGGTACGCGCATTCTTGACTGAGGCCCCGTGCATGTCAGTGTAGCGCTGAATGTTAGCTGATAGACGCTGTTAATCTCACTGTTTGCCGAAGTAGTTTACAGTCAATATGCTCTACTTAAGAAGCTTCCTTGCCCTGTTCTGCACTCAATCTGCTTAGCTGAGATGGCATGCCAAGGCCGATTAGTTTCTAAAATATCCTGCCATATATTTATTGTGACGTAGATTGACATGGTCTAGTAGCCAATCTGTTAGTTGAAATAGCTCTACACCGTTTTATACTCGATCTTTGTTGCTGCGATGGCCTTCGATAGTTCGATGGCTGTGTGCTCGGCCTCATTGACTGCTGAATCAGCCTGCCATAATTTAGCACTCAATTCTGTTTGCTGAATTAGCTTTACATATATTTTGTTACTTAGATCTGCTCGTCCAAATATCTTGCCATAGCTTTAGACATCGACCTACATTTTTTTTCTGGACTTCATAAAAAAGCATATATGTTTTTCCTGTAATATCTAGTAGAAGAACTAATTTGTATGTCTAACAGATGGACAGGACTTGGATAACTTCTGCTCAATGATTCTCCGCTGCATATGTCGAGGGGATTGAAAACTTCACGAACTTTATCAGAGCTGAGTACGGTGGTCCGAAATCATATGTGCTTTACCCATGTAGCAGTTGTATGAATTCAGATACATGACCCCAGTCAACTGTGCAAAATCATCTACACTTGTATGGGATGTTGGACCCATATACTAGGGTGGTTCATCATGGTGAAGCTGTGAATGTCAATGTTATTGACTACGTGGAAGCAGCTTATCACCATCTTGATCTGCCTGATGCTCAGGTGGAAGAGGAGGAGGAGGAGGTGGTGGCGGAGCCAGTGAGTTTGACCAACATTGAAACAATGCTATGAAATGCTTGTGCATTCCGTGAACTTTGACCCGCAGAAGAAAAACGGTGGGACCGCATGTTGGAACAATGCAACGTGGATGTCACCCCTGGAAATAAGCTGTCAGTATTCTCAGCTATGGTCACCTTTCTTCAGGTGAAGACATCTGAGTGGATGACCAACAAATCATTCGATGCGATGTTGGCTGCTTTCCGCAAAGCTTTCCCAGATGCGTCTGAGCTACCACACACCTACTGTAAATGAAGAATTTCCTTCGTGCAGTTGGAATTGGATATGATATGATCCATGTTTGTAAGAATAATTGTGTTACGTTTCAGAAGGATTATGCCAACTTAAGTGAATGCCCAAAATGCAAATCATCAAGATGGAAATATGGCGATGCTGTGAAGAGGATTCCTCATAATGTTCTGAGACATTTTCCAATTACACCAAGATTGCAGAGGTTGTTTCATGATGCTGAAACAAGAGAGGATGTACTATGGCATTCTAGGAACCAGGAGTACAGAGATCAGAATGTAATGAGCCATCCATCACATGGTAGTGAGTGGAAAAGCTTCAATTAGAAACACGAAAAGTTTGCTGCTGACCCGAGAAACATTAGACTTATCTTAGCTTCAGATGGATTTAACCCATTTGGCCACCAGAGCACCACATATAGCATGTGGCCAGTGCTTGTTATCCCTTACAACATGCCTCCAAATGTCTGCATGAAAGAATCAAACTACATGATGGCCTTACTCATCCCAGGTCCAAAAAGTCTTGGAAAGGATTTTGATTTGTTCATGGAGCCTCTTGTGGAGGAACTTCAACAGCTATGGAGGGGTGTTCTCACTTGAGACCTATATACCAGCCCACCAGCTGGTTTCTTTCTGCGTGCTGTTATAATTTGGTGTATCCATGATTATCCGGCTTTGGGCACTATGTCAGGGCGAACGACACATGGTTACAATGCATGTGTTCTCTATGACAGGAATCCGCTATCATACGCAATACTTAGCAAGATCTATTACATTGGACACCGCCGTTTCCTTGCCAAGGACAAGCCGCATCCTAGAAAATACCGAAGACATGTGTGCAATGCAAAGCATGAAAACCGTGATGCCCCAAAGAGGCTCACCGCCAATGAGTTGCAGGTGGAATTAGAGAAGGTCGGGCATATTACACCAGGAAACCATCCTGCTAATGGTAGCGAGAAAAGGAAGCGTGGCAGGGCAGAAGAGAGATTATTGTTTACCCGCAGGTCCACTTTGTGGGACTTGGAGTATTGGAAAGATTTGGATCTATGGCATAATCTTGATGTGATGCACATCGAGAAAAATATATGTGACAGCATTATCGACACACTTCTTAATATTGAAGGCAAGACGAAAGATACCTTAAAATCTAGGATTGATTTGACACACCTAGGCATCAGACATGATTTGCAGGTGCAAGATGAAGGTAAACCACGGGATATGGCACCAGCTGTGTACGGCTTGGAAAAGGTAAAAAGACAATAATTCTGCGAGGTCCTATCACGTGTGAGATTCCCACATGGATTTGCTTTCAACCCTGAAAGGAGATTAGTGCAGATGGAAACAAGGTACAAGGGTTGAAAACTCATGACTGCCACGTCCTACTTCAAAGGGTTTTACATGTTATCCTTAGAGGATTGGGCCGCCCTGACTTATACAGAGAAGTTGCAGAGTTGGGACAATTCTTCAGGGAACTCTGCAGTAGAAATATCAGGATAGATGCTTTGGAGCGTCTTAGATACAAGATACCAACTATCCTATGCGACCTTAAGAAGATATATTCTCCAGCCTTCTTTGATGTGATGGTGCATTTGGATGTTCATCTACCTCATGAGGCACTACTTAGAGGTCCAGTACATTATGGCTGGATGTACCCTATTGAAAGGCGGCTAGGCACTTTCAATGGCTATGTTAGGAACAGAGCTAGACCCGAGGGTTCCATTGCAGAGGCCTACATTGCTACAGAAGCGTTAACATTCTGCTCAAAATACATTTAAACAGCTGATCAACTTAGCAAAGAGGTGGATGAAGACAATCCCGGGCTTAATGTTTTCGATTATTTTGTTCGAGTTACAGGGAAGAGTCGACAAGAGGACAAACCAAAAGGTTTGGACAAAATGGTTTGGTATGTGTTGAATAACTATCCTGAGATACTACCTTATATCAAGTAAGTGTTCAGTACTGCAGCTTATACATCGTAATCTACTAAACTTGCAGCACATTCTTATATATTTAGATGTTTGACACACTCACTATGTTGTCCAGCATCTACAAAAAGGAGTTACTGCCGCAAAATCCAAGAAACATTGACAAACTGGTTTTGGCAGGATTTGCGAAATGGTTCATGAGCCATGTAAGCTTTTGAATTGCACTGTCAGTTTTTTTAATATATTGATTACATAAGATGATCGGCTTGTCTATTTTCTAACCATAGGTTAAGAAGATGCGGGAGGATGGGCAGGCAGTTGATGATGCCCTTTACTCACTAGCAATGGGTCCTAATACTCGGGTAAGACATTATGAATCTTGCGTTGTTGGAGATGTGCGCTACAACACCCTTGCACAAGACGAAGGTAGGAAGACACAAAACAGTGCCATCATGAGCATGGATACATATGACAAAGAGACAACTAAAATGTATGCTAACATAACAGACGTTGTCCAATTGCAGTATATCTCCAGTTTCGAGGATCATCGGTGTGTGGTTTTGTTGTGCTGTCATCGGTATAACCTGTTTTCCAGGATCGCAAAACCCAGAGCTGATGATTATTTCAAATCCATCAATGTCAAGGCAGCGTACCAGACCAACGAGCCTTTTATTTTGGCAAATCAAGCAACACAGATATTTTTCTTGGAAGACACATTTGCACGTAGCGATGACTCGAGAGTATTGCAAAGGTTTGAGCATAGGAATTTATTTAATGAAGTTGCACAACAAGATGATGCTTACACTGCTCCTGATGTACAAGATAACACATATGTTCCTAATATCTTTGAAAACCATCACGTCAATGACGCCGGCGAAAAGATTTCATGTCGTGCTGTGGACATACAAGAGTTGATCAAGAAGAAGCCAACGTTCGAGGATGTTGAGGACGAAGAAGAAGATGACACCGTGGGGAATTACGATTCAGACTGATACACATGGCAAAGATGTTGACACTGCTGCTGCGGATGATGATTACATTGCTTTTGTCGTATTTGCCTGTCAGAAGACATTTTTATCTACTATGTGAAATTGTGTTTGCTATGACAACTAAAACCTGATGAACATGTTGTTTAGTATTTTCCTGTGAGAACATCACTTGTTATGTATGCTGATTTGTATTTGGTGATTGTATGACGACTAAAACATGATGACATTGTTTTTTAGTTGTACTCGTATTTGGCTGTGAAACTTGAATTTGATGACATAGTTTGTTGTTGGACTGTAATTTGCTTGACATTTTCGAATAAGAACAAAGCTGACCCGACAGGGCCTCTGCTAATTTATTTATTTATTACCAAAAGGGCCTCTGCTATTTATTTATTTATGAGCAAAAGGGGATACCCTCTGATTTCCATTAATATAAATCATTAGATGTTCACAACACTACGCCCAGCCTGCTACACAAGTTTCATTCATTACTAGTTTCAGCAAAGTGCTCATGTCATAGCCACTGAATACATCATGAGTGCTACATACACTGCAAATAAAGAGACAATCATCCTACAGAGCACATCAATTTTGCCCATTATCTTCACAAGCTCTTTCGTCTCCTCATTGCTGTCAAGGCCGTTTAGCAGTTGTTGCTTGGCCATGATCAGAGGAACTGCATCTTTAACCTTCTGCTCTGCATCTTCCTCTTCTGTCGTTCCTTCAGTTACTTGTCCAACACCCCAACCTGCTGGTATTGGTATTCCTCGGCTAACCAAATAATCAACGTAGTTGCACTCCCCCACATCAGAAAATTCCCAGAAATACAAATCACACGAATCTTCCCTTTTTTGCACGAATCAAATTGGAAGATCATCAACAAAACTATTAAAAAATCAGCAAATGAAAGCAGCAGAACAACACTTAAACATATTATTACCCCATGATTCAGGCATTTGTAGAAGACTCGGCCAGGGTTGAGGATTGTGGTTGAGACGCGAAGGATGACTCTGCGTGATTAGCAGCAGTGGCACCACACCAACGGCAGCGGGTTGCGATGAGCAACGAGCTACGGTGCGCGTGCCGGCAAGGGTGTGATGAGACCCACAGGTGATGGTACAGGTGTCGAATTGGCGCATATTTGGTTGTTGCCTGCTGAAGAGCAGGTGGACGAGCAGCCATGGGACATGGTTGTTGCGGCCAGAGCTTCTGATGCTAGGCGGAGTAAGTAGAGAAGAGGAGAAGCGAACATTGGATATGTCAGTTTCATTACTTGCAGAGTAGCATAGCACCATATATAGTCATAGTCTAGGTTTGGATTCGCACCAGCTACAGGAGTAGGCCTCTCTTTTTTCTAAAACTCAGCAACATCTCTTTACTGGTACACTAGCTTGTTCTATACGCCTTCTCAAATCTTTGATTCCTCCACCTGACATCTGGGACCCACCGGAAGGGCCTCCGTATTTCGTGAAAGAAACATGCCCCCCGCTGACAGGTCGGACCCACCAGCTATCTTTGCACGCAAGGAAGTGCCTCCTTATTATGCACAAAAAGAATGAATACTCCCCTTGCCAGCTGGAACCCAGCATAGTGGGAGGCTGACTTTTGGGCCTACCAAGTTGATGGGGACGAAGGGCTTTGTCAACTTAGTCAATATGAACAATTCTAGCTCCAGTTACCGTATGGTGTTCATCCAACGGTCGTAGTGCTTCTTCAACCTCTCGTCTTCTTGCTCTAGCCGCCCAAACCAGCGCCGGTCGTGCCGCCTGCTCCTGCCTCCCGTGGTCGGCTGTGATGTCACGGAGGACTCACCGCCCCCTACTACTCCCACCGCTGGCCAGGGCATCCCTCTACTCACCCACACCCCTTGTTATTCTGCGGCGACGGCAGCCTCACACCGCAGCCGAACCAGTGAACCCCCATACTCCTCTTCGCGTGGGCATCCACTGCCACGTCTTCCCCGGCTCCACGTCGCCCCCTTCCTAGGCCTCGCCATCGACCACCGCCTTGGTGCTCTCAGCGCGGCGTGGTCAACGTGGTGAACGACCGACTTCCATCGGAAGAGTACTGTACGTGGAGAGGCTGACAGCTGGGTCCACGGCCGCAGCTGGGTCCATGGCCACAACCCAGTTTTTTTTTGTGATTTGCCAAGTGAGTCGCTTTGTTAGGCCTGTTAGGCTGCAAATCTTTCAAGACGAGGAGAGCTTCATTCGGCTGGCCGAGAAAATGGCCTATCAGTAATGAGAAATGGGCTGTACATTTTTAAAACACATCAAACCGGCAATTAGTTTCAAATTTCTTTTTTCCATTTCGAGATTTTAAATTGCATTGATTTTTATGCGTGGACAATTTGTTGGATTTTATATTGATATACATTTATTTTTAAAATCAGTTTGAATGTGACTCAAAATTTCAAGATTAAAAACAGTTCGGACCGGACCGAAATATGCAAAATTTCCTACAATTTTTTAACCGTGGCCACAATATGGGCTGTAATGCTAACAAAAAGATATGGGCTCCAAAAAAAACCTTAAGAATTAGCAAATGGGCTGTAAATTATTAGAAATAATGGCAGATGGGCTATATGCTATTTTCCATAGATTTGAGGCTTTCCTAAAAAATGGTAGACGCACAAGCAGTGAATGTTGGATGTCCATCCAACGGCCGTCGTGCTTCTTCAATCTCCGCTCTTCCTGTTCCAGCCGCTCAAACAAGCACCGGCGGGACTGCCTGCTCCCTCCTCCCCGCAGCCGGCTGTGCTGTCGCGCAGACCTCACCGCCCCACTGTACTCCCATCGCTGGCCTAGCCATCCCTCTACTCACCCACACCTATTGTTATTCTACGGCGACGACAGACGAACCAGTAAACCCTCAAACAGTCGTACTCCCCTCCACGTGGGAAGCAACTGCTGAGTCTTCCCTGCCTCTGTGTCGTTCCCTTCCTAGGCCTCGCCATCATCCACCGCCCTGGTGCTCTCGGCGCGGCCTGGTCAATGTGGTCAACGACCGACATGCAGCTGAAGTGGACTGTATGTGGAGAGGCTGACAGCTAGGTCCATGGTCGCATGCAAGGAAATGCCTCCTTATTACGCGCAAAATAATGATTCCTCCACCTGACATCTGGGACCCACCGCAAGGGCCTCCGTATTTCACGAAAACAACGTTACCGCCACTGACAGCTCGGACCCACCAGCTATATCTTCGCACGCAAGGAAGTGCCTCCTTATTACGCACAAAAAAATGAATACTCCCCTGCTAGCTGGGACCCACAATAGTGGGGGCTGACTTGTGGGCCAACTAAGTTGACGGGGACGGAGTGCTTTGTCAACTTAGTCAATATGAACGATTCTAGCTCTAGTGACCGTACGATGTCCATCCAACGGCCGTAGTGCTTCTTCAACCTCTGGTCTTCTTGCTCCAGCCGCCCAAACCAGCGCCGGTCGTGCCTCGTGCTCCTGCCTCCTATGGCCGGCTGCGATGCCGCGGAGGCCTCACCAGCCCCTACTACTCCCACTACTGGCCAGGCCATCCCTCTACTCACCCACACACCCTGTTATTCTGCGGCGACGACAGCCTCACACCGCAGCGAACCAGTGAACCCTCATACTTCTCTATGCATGGGAATCCACTGCCGAGTCTTCCCCGGCTCCGCGTCGTCCCCTTCCTAGGCCTCGCCGTCGTCCACCGCCCTGGTGCTCTCGGCGTGGCGTGGTTAACATGGTCAAGGAATGGCTTCCATCGGACATGGACTGTACGTGGAGAGCCTGACAGCTGGGTCCACGGCCGCAGCAAGGAAGTTCCTCCTTATTACGCGCAAAATAATTATTCCTCGACCTGACAACGGGGACCCACCAGATGGGCCACTGTATTTTGTGAAAAAAACGTTTCCCCCCTGACTGCTGAGACCCACCAGCTACATCTCCGCACGCAAGGAAGTGCGTCCGGGCAAAAAGAAAACAATTCACCCACCTGACTGTTGGGACCCACCAGCTATATCATCGCATGCATTGAAGTGCCTGACAGTTAGGACCCACCTAGTTGAAGCGTACGTAGCATTGTCATTCTGGTCGCGAACGTGTACGTACATACTGGTCGATGTAGAGTGCGCACCTGTCGTAGTAGAGGCGTGCATGTAGCATGTACACGTACGTACAATGGCCAGTCTGCAAGAAAGAAAATGCGGCCACATACGTACATACGGGCAGGGTCTTGAATACCTACTCGTGCATACGTACGGCCAGGGCTCGTGTACATGGCTGGGTCGGAATGGAGAAACTGCATCATCGTCGTGTTCATGGGGAGCCAACCGGCTGGTTTGGAATGGAATGCGTCGTCGTGTTCATCGGGAGGGCTTGGACGGAATAGCCGATGGAATCGAGGCCTGGCGTACCACAGAACGGAGGAAACGGCCTTGTGTTCGACCAGCCACGTTCGAAACGGGATCCTGTTCATCGGGAGGGGTCTAGCGTACCGCAAAACGGAGGAAACGGACCTCCTATGGTTGAAACGGGGTCCTGTTGATCGGGAGGGGCGTGGCGTACCGCAAAACAGAGGAAACGGAGTTGTGTTGGAGTGCTACGGTCGAAACGGGGGTCATGTTCATCGGGAGGGGTGTGGCGTACCGCAAAACGGGACTCCACGGGATACTGTTCATCTCCACCGTCGACCCCCTCCAGCCTCCATGGGCTACTGTTCATCCACCGTCGACCTCCTCCAGCCTCCACCTGCGACTGTTCATCCACGGGCTCCTATTCATCCAGCCTCCACCGCGCGCTACTCCACCGGCTACTATTCAATCAGCTCTCTCCACGCGCTCCTGTTCAGCCACCCATCCATGGGCTACTGTTCATCCAGCCCTCCACCATTTACTGTTCATCCAGCCCTTCACAGGGTGGTCCTATTCATCCAGCCCTCCACGGGGTCCTCTTCATCCAGCCCCAACCAGCTCGATCGATCGGGGTCCTGTTCATCCAGAGGCAACACCACGGGGTCCTGTTCATCCACCCCCACCGGGAACTGTTCATCCAAACCCCCCAGCAACGCTCACTATTCATCCAGAGGCAGCATCGACCAGCTTTAGTTAGTAGCAGTAGCGAAGGAATCACTCGGTCGGGTTCAGTTAACAGCCATCGATCGATTGCTCGGGTTAAGTAACGCATAGCCTGGAGTGCAATCGCTCGGGTTTAGTAGGCGAACGCCTCGCTCGGGTTCAGTTAGAGCCCAACGCCTCGCACACACGTGCGTGCGTGTACGAGAGAAACGCGCATCGCTCCGCCCCGACCACCCACCGTAACTGGGAACACCCCGATATTTTCCTAGCCCTCACTTCTACCATGGTTTTTCCGCCATGGACGGCCCAAAGAATTTCATGCAGCTGTGTCTCCGGCCCGCCCAGGACGAAAAGCCCATTTTCTGTCATGATTTTTTATCATAGAAGTAGGATCCCACCACATCTATGATGCTACCGGGTTTTGTCACAATTATCGTCATAGAAGTGTCATAAGTATGACAGAAAAAGTTGTTTGGCCCAAAATGTCACGGATGTGTCTTTTTTTGTAGGGTATTAAGGAAGCAGGATTTCGTAATTGAAATACATCAGAGTACAACATGATATAGCTTCAGCACTCAGCTACCCCATTACACAACTACACCAGTAGCAAGTTTCACATGAAACATCTAGAACCTTTCGAAATTAGCATCATAGACGGGACATAGAGAGATGCATCTCATCTGGAAAACTGCTGAAGCGGAAGGCGAATACTGAGCCTTCATTCATGTTGAAGGTCTTTGTAACTTTAGGCCAGTGCATGTGGATGATTGACCGTCCATCCTTCGACCTCTTCTGGAACACTTCAATATTGAACTGTGGATGTTGTATGAAAACATTCCTCGCCTCTTGACCACAGAGGTGGTTTGAGAGGTAATCATCAATGCACCCTAAAAACAAGGATGTGCATAAATATCTTCTCCATATTGGAAACGGGGCAAAGAAATAAAAAAGGCAAGGTATAATAGTTAGTACCATCTTGTAAACCTCAGTGCTTCACATTATTTCCATGCAACACATATAAGGTAGTTAGTCATCAGGTTAAGTAAGGGTTCGCATGCTATCAGTGAAATTTGTTGATGAAAAATAAGCACATTGTAGATTCATCAGTTTAATTCAGGCCACATGGAAAACCCATTTATCCCAACCAAGCATAATTTTGAACTAGGAAATATAGCACTTGTATATGTTTCTCATGTATTAAGTGCAGTCCAATTCGATTTATTCCTCACATGGTATACAATAACAGAATGGGGCCACAGCAATTGAACATCGCATTGCAGAATTGAACCAAGCAGTTAACTAAACACCACAACAAATGAACCAAACGTTAACTGAGCACCACATTGCACAATATAACATACTCGTAATAGAAGATCAGACAGTTAACCAAACAAAGCATGCTTAACAACTTGGAAATATAGCAATTGTATTTGTTTCTCATGTATTTAGTACAACCAAATTCAATTTATTCCTCACATGGTATACAATAACAGAATGCAGCCACAACAATTGAACATCGCATTGCAGAATTGAACCAAGAAGTTAACTAAACACCAACAAATGAACCAAACGTTAATTGAGCACCACATTGCACAATATAACAATACTCCTAATAGAAGATCAGACGGTTAACCAAACCAAGAATGCTTGAAAACTTGGAAATATAGCAATTGTATTTGTTTCTCATGTATTTAGTACAGCCAAATTCGATTTAATCCTCACATGGTATACAATTAGAGAATGCAGCCACAACAATTGAACATCGCATTGCAGAATTGAACCAAGCAGTTAATTAAACACCACAACAAGTGAACCAAGTGTAACACCCACGATGCGGCTATATCTCCCATGTGTCGGACCATGACTTGGAGGCATAGCCGCATAGTAGGCATGTCGCAAGAGGGGTAATCTTTACACATCCCATGTACTGAATAAGAAAGGGATAGAGAGTTGGCTTACAACCGCCACTTCACACAATACATAAATATAGCATTACATCATCCAGAATACCATCAAGGTCCGACTACGGAACCAAAATAAAGACAACCCCAAATGCATAGATCCCCGATCGCCCCAACTGGGCTCCACTACTGATCGTCTAGAAAGGAAACATAGTAACGTCCTGAGTCCTCGTCGAACTCCCACTTGAGTTCGGTCGCGTCCCTTGCACTGGCATCATCGGCACCTGCATTTGGTTTTTGGAAATAATCTGTGAGTCACGGGGACTCAGAAATCTCACACCCTCGCGATAAAGACTATTTAAGCTTATGGGTAGGAAAAGGTAGTGAGGTGGAGCTACAGCAAGCACTAGCATATATGGTGGCTAACTTACGCAAATGAGAGCGAGAAGAGAAGCAAAGCATGGTCAAGAAGCTATAAAGATCAAGAAGTGATCCTGAAACTACTTACGTTCAAGCATAACACGAGACCGTGTTCTCTTCCTGGACTCCGCCGAAAAGAGACCATCACGGCTACACACACGGTTGATTCATTTTAATTAAGTTAAATTTCAGGTTTTCTACAACCGGATATTAACAAATTCCCATCTGCTCATAACCGTGGGCATGGCTTTTGAAAGTTCAAAACCCTGCAGGGATGTCCCAATTTAGCCCATCACAAGCTCTCACGGTCAACGAAGGATATTCTTTCTCCCAGGAAGACCCGATCAGACTCGGGATCCCGGTTACAAGACATCTCCACAATGGTAAAACAAGATCAGTAAAGCCGCCCGATGTGCCGATAAATCCCGATAGGAGCTGCACATATCTCGTTCTAAGGGCACACTAGATGAACACTACGTACAACTAAAACCAACCCTCAAGTTTCCCCGAGGTATCGCGGCAAGTGGCTCTGTTTTGGACCAACGATCAGAGGAGCACTGGCCCGGGGGTTTAAAATAAAGATGACTCTTGAGTCCGCGGAACCCAAGGGAAAAAGGCTTAGGTGGCAAATGGTAAAACCAAGGTTGGGCCTTGTTGGAGGAGTTCTATTCCAGGCGAACTGTCAAGGGGTTCCCATTATAACACAACTGCGTAAGGAACGCAAAATCAAGGAACATAACACCGGCATGACGGAAACTAGGGCGGCAAGAGTGGAACAAAACATCAGGCATAAGGCCGAGCCTTCCACCCTTTACCAAGTATATAGATGCATTAAAGTAAACAAGATATAATAATGATATCCCAGTAATAAACATGTTCCAACAAGGAACAAACTTTATCTCCACCTGCAACTAGCAACGCTATAAGAGGGGCTGAGCAAAGCGGTAACATAGCCAAACAACGGTTTGCTAGGAAAGGTGGGTTAGAGAATAGACATGGCAATATGGGAGGCATGATAAAGCATGTGGTAGGTATCATGACATAGCAATAGAGCGAGCAACTAGCAAGCAAAGATAGAAGTGATTTCGAGGGTATGGTCATCTTGCCTGCAAAGTTCTCCGAGTTGACGTAAGCTTGATCCTCGTAAACGTACTCAACGGGTTCCACGATCATGAAATCGTCTCCTGGCTCTACCCAAAGCAAGAACACAAGCAAAGGAAACAACAATCAACCACGGTGCAATGCGCAAGCAACATGATGCAAAACATGGCATGATATCCGGGATGTGATATGCAATGCATATGCGTGCTTCGGAAGGGAAAGATTGAATCAGACCTCAACTTGGCAAACCAAGTGTGCCGCTGGAAAGATAAGTTGATTTCTGTCGAAATCGATATGAAGATCACCGGAATCGGATGCACGGTTTGCAAATGGCAAGCAAAACAATAATGGCACAATTCTGCGATTAACAGCACGATGCCATCTAGAATGCATCAAGAAACTAAGCTACTGCACTCCAACATATAAACAAAGCACATAGTAGTGATCTACTCAAGATGCTTGACAAAAGATGAACACTGAGCTACGGCTAAATCACACAAGAGCAGGTTCAAACAAGCATGGCAAAAGTGCAAAATATAACAGCATCAGACTTAGTGAAAATAGTAACATGTCAGGAATTAACATTAGGAAGCAATGTTTAGAGCAAGATAACAACATGCTACAGGAACAGGACATAGCAAAACAAGGTAATGCATGAATCTACTCAAAGCATATAACAAAAGTCCCTTACTGACTATAAGTCAAAAGGGCACAGACAATATGATGACACCCATGTAAACATAGCAAGTTTCGTTAACAGATTCAGACTTAGCAGAAAACTGGACATGGCAAAAACAGAGTTACAAGGGCGCGTTTGCGAGCTCGATGCACTCAACACAAGGCATTGCATGACAAACTAATCATACTACCAGCAAGAAGGAATGATCAAGAAGCTAACCATGGCAAGAACAAGCTCATAGCATGCATCGATCAACTACAACAACCTTGGCAAAATTGATTAACACATGAACAATTTGTCAGGAACATTTTATAGCAAAAGTATAGCAAGATTGAGTCATGCTAGGGTACTCGATAAATGCAAACAGGGACATGGACGGATAGAGCACAACCATATGTCCAAATCATCCTTACTGAACATACTCAAAAGAAGCATGGATCTCTCTGTAGCAACATGAATACATGTCATTAAAATAACAACAGGGAAATGACTTAGTGAAATTCTAAGTCCCTGAAATCAGCAATATCACGAGAGCTACTTTTCATGCATGTGCTAGTCACCACATTGATCACAAAAATACATGGCATACACCCCTGTAAAGATGTAATGACATAGCCCAAAACACATGTAGAGCTCATGCCCATATGAAGCTCACAATAATCATGGCAAAAATGACAAATGCTCAATATCTTCTAAGAAACATGAACTAACATTTTATAGCACTCGTGCAACAGTCATTAGGGCATCAAGATGGACTCAAACAAGCATGGTGGAATGGAACAAAATGAAGAGGACATCCAGTTGAACAATTTGATATATGGCACGCACAAAATTGAGCTACGGATGAGGAGTTATGATGCAATGAACAGAGCTTCAGAATGTAAAAAAAGACTTAGTGATATTTCGAAGTCAACCCTAGGGTTCCAGATCCAGATCTGGCGCGTGAACAGAGGATGGCCGGTGTCTTCGCCGGAGTGGAAGAAGAGGGCGGCGGTGGCGAGCTCGCCGGCGCTCGGGCGGAGCTGAGCGGCGGAGGAGGTGGAAGACGGGCGGCGGCCTCGGGCGCGGGCCGGGAGGCGCGGTCCGGCGAGGTGGCGCACTCCGGCGGCTGGAGTTGCAGGCAGCGGGCGGCGGAGCGGCGCAGTGGTCGGCGGTGCGGCGGGCGTGGAGGCGCGGGCGAGCGTGGAGGCGGACGGCGGCGCACGGGCCTTGGGGGCCCGACCCGGGCTCGGGCGGGCCGACGGTGGTGGGCAGCGGCGGAGGGTCACGTGGCGCGCCTTGATTCATTGGGCGGCGGCGAGCGGACGTGTCCGGCGCGGTCTGGACGCGTCCGGCGGCGAGGAGGGAGGTTTGCTAGGGTTTCGCCCGAAAATTTCAGAAGAGGCGCATATTTATAGGTAGAGGGAGCTAGGAGAGTCCAAATGAGGTTCGGTTTTCGGCCACGCGATCGTGATCGAACGGCCGAGAGGATGGAGGGGGTTTGGATGGGTTTTGGGTCACTTTGAAGGGGTGTTGGGCTGCAACACACACAATGCCTTTACGGTTCCCAGGTTAACTGTTGGAGTATCAAACGGAGTCCAAATGGCACGAAACTTGACATGCGGTCTACCGGTGGTGTAACATGGACGCTTGGCAAAAGAGACAAAAGGGGGCGCCGGAGGACATAGGAGTGCCGGATCGCAAAACGGACAACGGGGAAAATGCTCGGATGCATGAGACGAACACAGATGCAAATGAGATGCACATGATGACATGATATGAAATGCATGACATGGACAAAATGAAAAACGAAGACAAAAACCCAACCATGAATCTCATAACTTAGAGCCGAAAATGGCAAGAGTCGGAGTACAAATATGGTAAGTTACATCCAGGGCGTTACAACACTCCACCACTACGAAAGGATCTCGTCCCGAGATCTAGGACTGAAAGAACTCCGGATATTCGGAACGGAGGTGGTCCTCGCGTTCCCAAGTGGCTTCTCGGTCAGAATGGTGTGACCACTTCACTTTCAGGAATTTGATAGACTTGTTGCGAGTCTTACGCTCAGTTTCTCCAAGAATAGCAACGGGATGCTCATGATAAGACATGTCTTCTTGGAGATCAATCTCTTCGAAGTTGATGGTGCCGTCAGGAGTCTTGAAACACTTGCGAAGCTGTGACACGTGAAACACGTCGTGCACATTTGCAAAGTTGGATGGAAGCTCAAGTTGATAGGCGAGGTTGCCTCTTTTGCCAATGATCTTGAAAGGACCCATGTATCTAGGGCCAAGATTCCCTTTGATACCGAAGCGACGAGTACCTTTCATTGGAGAGACACGGAGGTAGACATGGTCTCCTATATCGAAAGCCAAGTCACGATGCTTGCTATCATAGTAACTCTTCTGGCGCGATTGCGCAGCTTTGAGATTTTCACGGATGACTTTGCACATTTCTTCAGCTTCTATGATTAAGTCATTGCCAAGAAGTTGGCGTTCACCGGTCTCTGACCAATTAAGAGGAGTACGACACTTTCTGCCATAGAGAATCTCGAATGGGGCCTTGCGCGAACTCGCTTGGAAGCTGTTGTTGTAGGAGAACTCAGCATATGGAAGACAATCTTCCCACTTCATACCGAAAGAAATGAAACAAGCCCTGGGCATATCTTCAAGAATTTGATTTACTCGCTCGACTTGTCCACTAGTTTGAGGATGAAAAGTTGTGCTAAAGCAAATGCTGGTGCCCATGGCCTTCTAGAAGGAATCCCAAAACCTAGAAGTAAAGATGCTTCCATGATCTAAAGATATCAACTGCGGAATGCCGTGCAAGGATATAATCCTGGAGGTATATAGCTCTGCCAACTGAGCTGCTGTGATAGATTCTTTGATAGGAAGAAAATGAGCCACTTTTGTAAGCTTGTCGATGACAACAAAGATAGCATCATTGCCACGCTTGGACTTGGGAAATCCAGTCACGAAGTCCATCTCAATATGGTCAAACTTCCATTCTAGAATAGCAAGAGGTTGGAGGAGACCAGCTGGTCGTTTGTGTTCTGCTTTCACTCTTATGCAGACATCACATTCATTCACGAACTGAGCAATCTCGTGCTTCATTCGAGTCCACCAATACGACTGCTTGAGGTCATGGTACATCTTTGTACTTCCAGGATGAATAGATAGGAGTGAATTGTGAGCCTCGTCCATAATGACTTTACGGAGATCACCCTTAGGAACAACAATGCGATCCTCGAAGAATAGAGTATCTTTGTCATCAAGGCGATAGCACTTGTACTTGGGTTGGCTCTTGGCAATACCAATCTTCACCTTCTTCACCATTGCATCAAGAAATTGTGCCTCACTAATTTGATCTTCCAAAGTAGGAGAGACTTGGAGGTTGGCAAGAAATCCTTGAGGAACAACTTGGAGATTAAGTTTGCGGAAAGCTTCACAAAGATCCGGTTGGAAGGGCTTGAGAATCAAACTGTTGCAGGCAGCCTTCCTTCTCAAAGTGTCTGCAATGGCATTGGCCTTGCCTGGAGTATAGTCAATACTTGGATTATACTCTTGAATCATTTCGACCCAACGAGTCTGCCTGAGGTTGAGGTTGGGTTGAGTGAAGATGTACTTGAGGCTCTTATGATCAGTGAAGATGTCCACTTTCCTTCCCAACAAGAGATGTCTCCATGTTAAAAGAGCATGGACAACTGCCGCCAACTCAAGGTCATGAGTGGGGTAGTTCTTTTCGTGGGGTTTCAACTGGCAAGAGGTATAGGCCACAACTTTCTTCTCTTGCATTAACACAGCACCGAGACCTTGAAGGGAAGCATCACAGAAAACCTCGAATGGTTTGGATTCATCAGGAGGAGTCAGAACTGGAGTTGTGACTAACTTCTCTTTGAGGGTGTTGAAAGCGATGTCACATTCAGGCGTCTAGACATACTTCACATGCTTCTGGAGGAGGTTGGAAAGGGGCTTCACGATCTTAGAGAAATTCTCAACGAATCTTCGACAATAGCTTGCAAGCCCAAGGAAACTACGGAGGTGCTTCACATTCTGAGGCGGTTCCCAATTCACAATTGCAGACACCTTCTCAGGATTAACAGCTATGCCCTTGGCGGAGATGATATGCCTAAGGTAGAGAACCTCATCGAGCCAAAACTTGCACTTTGAAAACTTCGCATAGAATTGATGTTCTCTGAGTTTGTCCAGCACCAATCTCAAACGCTTGCATGATCCTCCTTGTTCTTGGAAAAGACCAAAATATCATCGAGATACACCAAGACGAAATCATTTGTGTAAGGGTTGAAGATGAAGTTCATCATGCGAGAGAATGTTGGAGGAGCGTTGACAAGGCCGAAAGACATGACAGTGTATTCATAGGAACCATAGCTTGTTCTGAATGCTGTCTTGGGGATATCTTGTTCACGAATGCGAATCTGATGATAGCCCATACGGAGGTCAAGCTTGGAGAATACTTGAGCTCCTTTGAGTTGTTCGAATAGCTCATTGATGTTGGGAAGTGGGTACTTGTTCTTAATGGTCTTCTTGTTCAATGGGCGGTAGTCGACACAAAGTCGGTCTGTGCCATCCTTCTTCTTGACAAAAAGAACACCACAACCCCATGGAGAAGAACTCGGTCAGATCAGACCCATACGCTCTTGTACATTGAGTTGTTTCTTCAGCTCCTTCAACTCTTCTGGTCCAAGCTTGTAAGGATGTTTGCAAACAGGTTCCGTGCCAGGCTCAAGATCGATGACGAATTCAACTGGCCGGTGAGGAGGCATTCCTGGAAGCTATTCTAGAAAGACATCTTGATATTCACAAACGACTGGAATCTGAGAGATGGCATTCAACTCGCCCTTCTCATTGAGAGAAAATAGTCGAATGGTATCATCATGAGCGGCAAAGATGATCACATCCTCAGACCAGTGTGTCAATTGAATCTGCCTGGCAGCACAATTAAGCTGAGCCTTGTGCTTAGAAAGCCAATCCATGCCGAGAATTAGATCAATATCCGAGTCACCAACAACAATTGGAGAAGCCAGAAATTTGTAGTTGCCCATCTCGATAGAAACATCCGGGACGCAGATATTAGCTGACATTTGCTTGCCCGGGGACACAATTGATAAAGTTCTAGGCAATTGTTGATAATCATACTCATACTTTGATGCAAAAGGTTTTGAAATGAAACAATGCGATGCAGCAGTATCAAAGAGAACTTTGGCAGGAATCGAGTTAACTGGAAGGTTACCCATGATCACTTCTGAAGAGTCCTCTTCCTGGGCTAAATTCATCATGTTGACCTTAGCATGCTTGGGATTATGCTTGACCACTGCATTGCTGGCAGATCTCACAGGAGGAGGAGGCGGAAGGCGCCTTTGCTTGAAGCATTTGTTCGCATAGTGCCCTTTCTGCTGACACTTGTTGCACGTAACATCTGAGAGCAGACAGTGATACGGAGCACTTGACCTTGGAGCATGAGACGAAGCTTTGTTCTGATAACCTGGATTGGGTGGGTGGGAAGATCCATTACCACTTTTGCTCTTCTGCTGATGAGGCTGACGGAACGGAGGAGGAGGAGGCAACCAAAACTTTTGCTGCTTAGCTGCCACTTGAGTTGAAGAAGGAGTTGCAACCCTGACTCTCTTCTTAGATGCATCGCACTTGAGCTGAGCAGCCTCTTGCTTTAGTGCCATGTTGTAGAACTCATCATACTTGGTCGGCTCAAAAAGCACGAGAGCTAGTTGCAGATCTTCTCTGAGGCCACCTCGGAATTGATAAATCATGCTCTTCTCATCAAGGACGTCTTGTTTAGCGAAGCGAGCGAGCCTCTGAAACAGGATGTTGTATTGGTAAACAGACAAGTTTCCTTGCTTCAGATTGCGGAACTCCTCGCGCTTACTCTCAGCAACACTTTGAGGAACGTGGTGAGCTTTGAAGTCTTGGCAGAAATCATCCCAAGTAATCACACGACCTCCTCTGGAATCTTTGTATTGTTGATACCACTCAACAGCTTGGTCTTTGAGTTGGAACGAAGCAAACATGACAAAGTCCTCAGGCCTGACATTGCTACACTCAAAATGTTTGCAGATATCCACGAGCCAATCGTCAGCTTCTGTGGCCTCGACACAGTTACTGAAAGACTTCGGCTGGTTTGTGAGGAACTTGTTGAGGGTAGCAAACTGAGCTTGATTGTTTCCATGGCCTTGATTTCCTTGGTTGCGCTCTTGCAAGAGTTGCAAAAGCATCTACATGTTGGCGTTGGTGGCGGCCATGACAGCTTGCCATACCTCCGGAGGTGGAGGTGGTGGCGGAGGTTCCGGATTCTGACGCATTGGAGGAGCCATCCTGAAGAGGGTGACATCCGTTAGCATCTTGAAAGACATATATTCAAGCTGAATCAATTGATCGAAATTGCAACATATAGCCTTAACATTCTAACAAGAATGAACGAATGAACTCCAAAGTAAATTATCACACTTCCATAAAGTTGAGAAGCCACTTAGATAAAGATAGATGAATAATGCAACAAGGTACAAACATGTACAAATAATTGGTAAGGATTACCCAATCACAAACCAAATATCTGCGGGAAGAAATACTAGAGCTACAAGAATTCCCACCTATGAAACTCCCGAAACTTTCTGGTTATGCAATCAGGTGTTAGGGATATAGGGGAAGCATAATATCTCACCCAAAACTAGCAAATCCTACATCCAGCTGTATCCATCCTTCAACACATAACCAAGAAACCTTCGGAAATCATTTACCTCAACCTTCGAAAAGCATCTGTTATACGAGTTATGGCAATACTCCCGAACTGCCACCCCAGTACTGGGTGGCGTCGAGGTTATCTCACCAACAACTACATAAAGGAGATTTTTGATGTCGGTGAAACTCAGGTATTCCAGAACTGCAACGATAAAATTGTGACGACAACACCTCGGAGCTCAACTCCCCGGGACACTGCCACAACCCCTAAATGTCAAGAGGCACCAAGAACAATGTTCTCATCACAAAACCATCGGAACGATTCCAAGATACCCGCGTGATCCTAAAAATAATTTCATGAAATTTGAGAAGAGAAGAGTCAAAACTCTACGCCAGGAAGCCTCACCAGAGCGACGAAGGGACTGAGGAGTAAAAGAATCCTACTCTTAGATATATATAATCCTATAAGACTCAAAACATTTTTTGTAGACTCAACAACGCCAGCGATTCGATCAAGCAGGGGGCTCCTAAGTCGGGGAAGGCTCTGATTACCAACTTGTAACACCCACGATGCGGCTATAGCTCCCACGTGTTGGAGCACGACTTAGAGGCATAGCCGCATAGTAGGCATGTCACAAGAGGGGTAATCTTTACACATCTCATGTACTGAATAAGAAAGGGATAGAGAGTTGGCTTACAACCGCCACTTCACACAATACATAAATATAGCATTATATCATCCAGAATACAATCAAGGTCTGACTATAGAACCAAAATAAAGACAACCCCAAATGCATAGATCCCCGATCGCCCTAACTGGGCTCCACTACTGATCGTCTGGAAAGGAAACATAGTAACGTCCTGAGTCCTTGTCGAACTCCCACTTGAGTTCGGTCGCGTCCCCTGCACTGGCATCATCGGCACCTGCATATGGTTTTGGAAGTAATCTGTGAGTGACGGGGACTCAGCAATCTCACACCCTCGCGATCAAGACTTTTTAAGCTTATGGGTAGGAAAAGGTAGTGAGGTGGAGCTGCAGCAAGCACTAGCATATATGGTGGCTAACTTATGCAAATGAGAGCGAGAAGAGAAGCAAAGCATGGTCGAGAAGCTATAAAGATCAAGAAGTGATCCTGAAACTACTTACGTTCAAGCATAACACGAGACCGTATTCTCTTCCCAGACTCCGCCGAAAAGAGACCATCACGGCTACACACGCGGTTGATTCATTTTAATTAAGTTAAGTTTCATGTTTTCTACAACCGGATATTAACAAATTCCCATCTGCCCATAACCGCGGGCACGGCTTTCGAAAGTTCAAAACCCTGCAGGGGTGTCCCAATTTATCCCATCACAAGCTCTCACAGTCAACGAAGGATATTCCTTCTCCCAAGAAGACACGATCAGACTCGGGATCCTGATTACAAGACATCTCGACAATGGTAAAACAAGACCAACAAATCCGCCCGATGTGCCGACAAATCCCGATAGGAGATGCACATATCTCGTTCTCAGGGCACACCGGATGAACACTACATACAACCGAAACCAACCCTCAAGTTTCCCTGAGGTGGTCCTGCAAGTGGCTCTATTTTGGACCAACACTCAGAGGAGCACTGGTCCGGGGGTTTAAAATAAAGATGACCCTTGAGTCCGCGGAACCCAAGGGAAAAAGGCTTAGGTGGCAAATGGTAAAACAAAGGTTGGGCCTTGCTGGAGGATTTTTATTCAAGGCGAACTATCAAGGGGTTCCCATTATAACCCAACCGCGTAAGGAATGCAAAATCAAGGAACATAACACTGGTATGACGGAAACTAGGGCAGCAAGTGTGGAACAAAACACCAGGCATAAGGCCGAGCCTTCCACCCTTTACCAAGTATATAGATGCATTAAAGTAAACCAGATATAATAATGATATCCCAATAATAAACATGTTCCAACAAGGAACAATCTTCATCTCCACCTGCAACTAGCAATGCTATAAGAGGGGCTGAGCAAAGCGGTAGCATAGCCAAACAACGGTTTGCTAGGAAAGGTGGGTTAGAGGCTTGACATGGCAATATGGGAGGCATGATAAAGCATGTGGTAGGTATCGCGGCTTAGCAATAGAGCGAGCAACTAGAAAGCAAAGATAGAAGTGATTTCGAGGGTATGGTCATCTTGCCTGCAAAGTTCTCCGAGTTGACGTAAGCTTGATCCTCGTAAGCGTACTCAAAGGGTTCCTCGATCATACACTCGTCTCCCGGCTCTACCCAAAGCAAGAACACAAGCAATGGAAACAACAATCAACCACGGTGCAGTGCGCAAGCAACATGATGCAAAACATGGCATGATATGCAGGATGTGATATGCAATGCATATCTGTGCTTCAGAAGGGAAAGATTGAATCAGGCCTCAACTTGGAAAACCAAGTGTGCCGCTGGAAAGATGAGTTGATTTCAGTCGAAATCGATATGAAGATCACCGGAATCGGATGCATGGTTTGCAAATGGCAAGCAAAACAATAATGGCACAATTCTGTGATTAACAGCACGATGCCATCTAGAATGCAACAAGAAAATAAGCTACTGCACTCCAACATAGCAACAAAGCACATGGTAGTGATCTACTCAAGATGCTTGACAAAAGATGAACACTGAGCTACGGCTAAATCACACAAGAGCAGGTTCAAACAAGCATGGCAAAAGTGCAAAAGATAACAACATCACAGACTTTGTGAAAATACTAACATGTCAGGAATTAACATCAGGACGCAATGTTTAGAGCAAGATAACAACATGCTACAGGAACAGGACATAGCAAAACAAGGCATGGCATGAATCTACTCAAAGCATATAATAAAAGTCCCTTACTGACCATAAGTCAAAAGGGCAAAGAAATTATGATGGCACCCATGTAAACATAGCAAGTTCGTTAACAGATTCAGACTTAGCAGAAAACTGGACATGGCAAAAACAGAGTTACAAGGGCACGTTTGCGTGCTCGATGCACTCAACACAAGGAATTGCATGACAAACTAAGCATACTACCAGCAAGAAGTCATGATCTAGAAGCTAACCATGGCAAGAACAATCTCATAGCATGCATGGATCAACTACAACAACCTTGGCAAAATTGATTAACATGTAAACAATCTGCCAGGAACATTTTATAGCAAAAGTAGAGCAAGATTGAGTCATGCTAGGGTACTCCATAAATGCAAACAGGGACCTGAACGGATAGAGCACAACCATATGTCCAAATCATCCTTACTGAACATACTCAAAAGAAGCATGGATCTCTCTGTAGCAACATGAATACGTGGCATTAAAATAACAACAGGGAAATGACTTAGTGAAATTCTAAATCCCTGAAATCAGCAATATCACGAGAGCTACATTGCATGCATGTGCTAGTCACCACATTGACCAAAAAAAATACATGTCATACACCCCTGTAAAGATGGCATGGCATTTCCCAAAACAAATGTGGAGCTCATGCCCATATGCAGCACACAATAATCATGGCAAAAATGAAAAATGCTCAATATGTGCTAAGAAACATGAACTAACATTTTATAGCACTCTTGCAACAGTCATTAGGGCATCAAGATGGACTCAAACAAGCATGGTGCAATGGAACAAAATGAAGAGGACATCCAGATGAACAATTTGATATATGACACGCACAAAACGGAGCTATAGATGAGGAGTTTTGATGCAATGAACAGAGCTTCAGAATGTAAAAAAAGACTTAGTGATATTTCAAAGTCAACCCTGGGGTTCCAGATCCAGATCTGGCACGAGAACCGAGGATGGCCGGTGTCTTCACCAGAGTGGAAGAAGATGGTGGCGGTGGTGAGCTCGCCGGCGCTCGGGCGGAGCTGAGCGGTGGAGGAGGTGGAAGACGGGCAGCCTCGGGAGGCGCGGTCCGGCGAGGTGGCCCACTACGGCAGCCGGAGTTGCAGGCGCGGGCGGCGGCCGGAGTCACAGGCGGCGGGCGGCGGAGCGGCGCGGTGGTCGGCTGCGTGGCGGGCGAGCGTGGAGGCGTGAGGAGGCGGACGGCGACGCGCGGGCCTCGGGCGGGCCGGCGGCAGCGGGCAGCGGCGGAGGGCCACGTGGCACGCTCTGATTCACCGGGTGGTGGTGGGCGAACGTGTCCAGCGCGGTCCGGATGCGTCCGACGGCTAGGAGGGAGGTTTGCGAGGGTTTCGCCCGAAAATTTCGGAAGGGGCACATATTTATAGGTAGAGGGAGCTAGGAGGGTCCGAATGAGGTGCGGTTTTCGGCCACATGATCGTGATCGAACGTCCGAGAGGATGGAGGGGGTTTGGATGGGTTTTGGGCCACTTTGAAGGGGTGTTGGGCGGCAACACACACGAGGCCTTTACGGTTCCCCGGTTAACCATTGGAGTATTAAACGGACTCCAAATGGCATCAAACTTGACAGGCGGTCTTTCGGTGGTGTAACAAGGCTGCTTGGCAAATCTCGGTCCAATCCGAGAATGTTTAACACTCGCACATGAAAAGAGACAAAATGGGGCGCCGGTGGACATAGGACTGCCGGATCGCAAAACGGACAACAGGGAAAATGCTCGGATGCATGAGATGAACACGTATGCCAATGAGATGCACATGATGACATGATATGAAATGCATGAGATGGACAAAATGCAAAATGAAGACAAAAACCCAACCACGAATCTCATAATCTAGAGCCAAAAATGGCAAGAGTAAGAGTACAAATATAGTAAGTTACATCTGTGGCGTTACACCAAGCCACAACAAATGAACCAAGCAGTTAACTAAACACCAATTAAACAATATGACATACTCCTAATAGAAGATCGGATAGTTAACCAAACCAAGCATGATTAACAACTTGGAAATATTACACCCTGAAGAATTGAACATCACATTTGTAGAATTGAACCAAGCAGTTAATTGAACACCACATTGAACGACATATAGAACATATACACTATAGCAGAAGATTGCATGGTAAAAGTAGATAGCACAATTCACTAGAATTTGTTAAGGAAAGGCAGTAGCTAGCAAACTGAACACGGGTCCTTATAGTGAGCTAATAAGACAAGCTACTCCTCATTGTCGGAGATATCAATGACGATTGGCTCCTTGGACATGGAAGAGGGCGAGGCCTCCGCATCATGGGTGCCCTCATTGTAGTGGTGAGTTGCCTGAGCTGCTCCGGGCACCAACCTGCTAGCTCTCGAGATGAGGTAAGCACGTGCACGCTGAGTAAACACCTCGTAGTCTTCGTCGAAGGCACCGACGGTGGCCTCGAGAAAGCGCCACGAACTGTCATTTAAAGCATCCAACCGCATCGCGACGTCGGCGCGTGAGGTGTCAACGGTGGCCTCGACGGCGAGGTGCTCCTCCAAGATCTGGCGATCGGCACGAATGGCAGCCATCATGACCTCATCTGCGCGTGCGACCATGATTTTCTTCTTCGCTGCCAAATGCTCCTTGAGGTCCTGGCTACACCGCGTGCACCATGGCTTAGGCCGGCTCTTATTTGGTGGAGGGGTCGGTGATTTGGGTGGAAGGTGTCTCACTCGTGCCGGCGGTCGGGCCATGTGGGATGTGGAAGGAGGAGGAGGATGGGGGTCGGGTGTGGATTACCTGCCTGGATAGAGGAGGCCGAGCAGCGTGAAGGAGGGTCGTCGGTGAGGAGGCAGCGGCGCTGCAAGCAAGGAGTGAAGGTTTCAACTTGGAAAGGAAGGCGGAAAGAGGGGAAATGTGGCTTTTGGTAGGGGGGGCGGGGAGGTAGATATTTCCGCGGAAGCTGAAAATTTGGAATCGCTTCAGCAAAAAAATTGGCGGGCAAAGTGTCATCAGACAAGGTACCTTATTCAGACACGGTCCAAAGATATTTTGTGCTGCTTCTCACATGGTCGGCTATAATAAACTGTGTGGGATTTACTTGATTTCCCGTCTTGATTTGAATTACATAATGGGGTCACAACGGCCATGGACGGTGTTTGAATTTCTACACCTTTTATCTGCAGTGATCATAAAAGAATTGGAATTATTTAGGGTTCGTTTGGACCTTTTTATGCATTAAGTGAGTTTTAAATGCATTTATGTGCATAATTCAAATTTGAACTACATGCACATGCTCCAGTGCATATAAATTCTTTGAAAAATCAAATCTTTGTCCTTGGGTGCATGCTTAGGTCCCATGCAAGAAATGGGAATGAATTTCAAACACCATGGCACCATTGATTGCCAGCAAAACATTGAGAATTCTGGTTTTTAAATGCTAGTAAATCCAAAACTCAGCTGAAATTCATGAAACTTTGCATGCTATCATGGAGCGGCATTAACATGTCGTGGTAAAAAATTTGTCCCATTTGGGGCAGGTTTGGGTATATGCTTGACGAGCGTGCGCTTGGCGCGGTCCGGCTCGCGAGGAGCTTGCGAGGGAAAGGCGATGGACATGAGTCCCAAACCAAACGAGATCCAGAAGGCGAGAAATGGCTCGAACAAGAAAAGGCACCCCCCGCGCGCATCGATAAAAATTCAGCTTCAGCTTAAATCTAGATCCAGAAAGCAAAGCCACAGAAAGAGACATCCAAAGCAAAAGGCCGTGTCCGGCACCTAGTCTAGTCTTTAGGTCTTCAAGTCTTCTCACTAGCGCGGAGCTAAGTGCTGCCACTAGGCATGGAAGGGAGCCCCAGGGCCTGAGGCTAGCGCTCCTGAGACTCCGGGGCGTGTACAAGCACAACTCATTATTACATGAGAGTGTCACGGGCGGCAAGCTTCACAGGCACTGGGCCTTCTTCACAGGTACCGGCCTTGCTTCATATCGCCAGACAAGGGCCCTGCCTTGCACCACCCTCAACCCCTTTTGAGCCGACCGGTCACCAGGATGACACAAAAGAGGGAAAGGGGATGCCAGCGGTTTCCTTGGCGACCACGGGTCCTCTGCCGAGGGAAGGGTCGTCGAAGCCTCCCCGGCAGAGGGCCTACCTCTGGGTGTCCCTTGGTTTCGCGCGCCTTGGGGAGGGGCCTGGCTCCCGACCCCTCTCCTGCAGCCCCCAGCGCGATCCTCCCGGTGCCAGGGGGCCATCGATCTAGGCCCGCCTGCCGCTGCGGTGACCTACTCCTCCCGTGACGCATGGTTAGTGTAAGCTTGCTCCTGAGGGATTATGGGTACCTTGTAGTGGTCGTCGCTTGCGCGGTCGCGGTGGTTTCCCGGCAGCTCCTAGAAGGCTTCGACTCCTAGCGTCCCTTCTTCACAATCTTCTCCAACGAACGAGCAGGGGTCGTCCTCCAGCGTGTACTCCTGGCCCGTCATACGGGGCACGTAGGATTCTTGGGCTGTTACCCTGAACACCTCACCGTGGTGCCCCACACTCCATGTCTCCCAGCCCAGCGTGACGTCCTGGGGGTAATTACATGGCATCCCACTTGGGCCATGGAAGGCGTCGCTTGTGCCCATGCTTGTTGCATGCGGTACGGGGGTGGTAGTGCCCCTGGCGCCGCCGGCCATGCTGGTGTTGACGAAGCCCCCTGGTGCGTCTAATGGTGCGTGGTGGCAGCGTGGCCCGCCGAGAATCCCTGCAGCGACCTGAGGAGGAAGCTGCTGGCAGAAGGGCGGGGCTCCCGAGGCCGCCGCGTCCAGCAGCTCAGCAACGCGTTCCAGCAGTGTGTCCCGGCCGCTTTCCATCAGCCGGCACCACAGAAGCTCCCTTGCCACGGTGAGCACTGCCCGCGTGTTTGCTTGTTCCCGTCGTGAGTGTGGCACTGTCGCTGCGGCGTGGCTTGCTGCTCTGGCAGCGGCCCGTACTTGTCGTGGAGTGAGGGTAGATGACGCCCCGCCGCGTCGCCCACGCCCTGCCGGATTGGACGGCGCTCATGCCGCCTGGAGTGCAGGGTTGAGGTCTTCATAAGCGAGTGGCGCCGACCGGGCTGGCCAGGCCGCCCAGCGGTCGGAGTTAGCTCTTGGGTTGTCGAACATCGCGGCCACGAAGAGTCGGCAAGTCAGTCGTCGGAGAAGAAGCTCCGGCGCACCCCTACCTGGCACGCCAAATGTCGTATATGGGGTTCCGGGAAAGCCTTAAGGTTCGAACACTGGGGTGCGCGCAAAGTCTTTTCCTCCCACCGATCTACGCCCTAGCTCGCTAAGATCTCACGGATGAACTCGACGAACCCGCAACACAGAAAGACACAAGATTTATACTGGTTCAGGCCACCGTTGTGGTGTAATACCCTACTCCAGTGTGGTTGTCGGTGTCAAAACCGGCGGATCTCAGGTAGGGGGTCCCGAACTGTGCATCTAAGGCGGATGGTAACAGGAGGCAGGGGACACGATGTTTACCCAGGTTCGGGCCCTCTTGATGGAGGTAATACCCTATGTCCTGCTCGATTGATATTGATGATATTAGTATTACAAGAGTTGATCTACCACGAGATCGTAGAGGCTAAACCCTGGAAGCTAGCCTGTGGTATGATTGTATTTTATCCCACGGACTAAACCCTCCGGTTTATATAGACACCGGAGGGGGCTAGGGTTACACAGAGTCGATTACAAGGGAGGAGATCTACATATCCGTATTGCCAAGCTTGCCTTCCATGCCAAGGAAAGTCCCATCTGGACACGGAATGAAGTCTTCAATCTTGTATCTTCATACTCCAACAGTCTAGCCAAAGGATATAGTCCGGTTGTACGGAGACCCCCTAATCCAGGACTCCCTCAGTAGCCCCTGAACCAGGCTTCAATGACGATGAGTCCGGCGTGCAGTTTTGTCTTCGGCATTGCAAGGCGGGTTCCTCCTTCAAAAACTCCATAGAATATTTTGAACACAAGGATAGTGTCGGGCTCTGCAAAACAAGTTCCACATACCACCGTAGAGAGAATAATATTTCCACAAATCGAATCTGCTGACACGTTTTGATAGCATGACATCATGTCATGGCCCGGTCTTTATTCGAACCGTTTTTCTCAACCAGCACTACACATATCGCGAGGCGGTTTTCCTGACATGTCTTGTCAAAGCAGAGATCGTGTCCCCCTTATTACGGAATTCTCATCAATACGGACGCGGGTAACCCAATCGTGCCCATTGGTGTGACTCCTCGATTTTAGGCAAGTCCCAAACGGCCACGAGGAAAACGATTGATATTCATCCTCTTTATAAAGATGCCAAGGCCTGTCCTTTTTTCCCTCTCATGCTCAATCGAATCCTTCCCCCGCCTCGAGTTCCAACACCCAAGGCTCAGGTCAGGCGCTTTGGACCTTCAACCATGTCTAGATCCAACCTCCAAGTTCGGTGGATGCCCTCCTCTGTCACAGAGGAGGACATCAAGAAGCTAAGAGAGGCCAGGTATCTGACCGCTGAAATCTCACACAGGCTGCCTGCCCGAGGGCAGGTCATCGCCACTCCTGAACCCAATGAGAGTGTTGTGTTCATCTCTCACTTCCTCCGAGGGCTAGGCCTTGCTTTGGATCCCTTTGTTAGGGGGCTCATGTTCTATTATGGGCTGGATTTCCATGATCTGGCCCCGGATTCCCTCCTTCACATCTCGTCGTTCACCGTCGTGTGTGAGGCCTTCCTTCGCATTACCCCACACTTCGGCCTGTGGCTCAAGACTTTCAATGTGAAGCCGAAGATGATCGAGGGGCGTCATGCAGAGTGCTGAGGTGCCGCAATAAGCAAAAGTGCTGATGTCTCGTGGCCAGAGGGTTCCTTCCCAGAGGTGTCCGGTTTATGGCAACGTTAGTGGTTTTATATCACAGCTCCCCGAAGTGCCAAGTGGGTAGCCACCCCTGCCTTTCGCTCGGGCCCTCCACCACAACTGACGTCATGGATCAACAAGGGGCTGAACTGGGGGGCAGTAAATGATGTGCCGATATTGTAGAGTCGCATCCGAGATCTCCTTGAGAGAGATGTCAGCCTGGTCATGGTAATGCATGTCATGCTAGTTCATCGAGTCCAGCCTTGCAAACGTCGACCCCTCCGTATGTGGGAATTCAACCCAGAAGGACCGCGAACTATTCAGCAATTCCTTCACATGACACTCGAAGAGATGTACAAATTGTTCTTCGGACCCCAAATAGAGTGTCCGGACACCACCGATGATGCGGGTCTGAGCTGAAATCGCCCCGATACCCAAGTAAGTAATCCCATGGCCGAACACGCTGTCTTTCTATTTATCATAACATCATTATGAGAAGTCGCTCTTTGACCAGGACTGGATAACAAAGGCGAAGATGATCAAGTGTTCGCCCCCCCCCCTTCCCGAAGGCTTCGCCAATCCAGTACTAGACAGAATGCTCGAGCTGACGCCTTATCAGGCGCTCTCAGAGGAAGATAAAGGGGGGAATAAATAGGCTGAAAGCGGGGCTCACTCACTATTCGTCCAAACCGGAGGAATTAGCGCCTCTGCGAAAGAGGATAGCCAGGGAGAAGAATCTGACATTCCCTCTCCCCGAGGAAGGAAGAGGACCACCTCTGAAGACCCGGAAACAAAGGTTTCCAAACAGGGGAAGAAATCTTCGCTAGAGGGTCCTGCCTCAGAGGGCACTCTTGCCGCACAGTGTCAGCAAGGGGATCAACCCTCTACCGAGCTGTAAGTAAACAAAAAGTACTTAATAGTAAAAATATCTTACATTACTTCTGAAGATAATAACCGAAGCATATATCTTGCAGTTCGGATCGTCGCCCTTCTCGACAGAGTTCGTCTTCGGCGGATCTTCTTCCAGAGATGATGGAGAGCGAAACACCTCCCCCTGCCACCCCGCCTCATGAGGAGGGCGACCTTGAAGTGTCGTCGCGGAGGGTTTCTCCTGATATTCCAAGGCCAGAGGGTAATCCTTTGGCCACCCGAAGTCCCCAGTATTCGGCTCCTAAAGAGAGCAATAGAAAGAGTCGGGAACCGTACAGTGTGCGATCGAACGCACTGAAGGATCCTCTGGAGCAAGCGGCCATCTCAGAAGCGCATCATACGCTAATGGGTACGGTGATTGAAAGGATTTCATCTGCCGAAAGGGGTTGCATGAAGCTTTTATGAGTCTGCCGAAAGGCTTTGAGGTATGTGAAATAATGTATGTTTTTGACAGTACCGCACACGTTAGGTGTGCCCTATGCAGATAGTAGCCCCTGAGACTCTGGTTGCTGTCGAGAACGGCGACAAATAGAGGATCATAGTCCCGGGTAATAATCAGACCGCCTTCATGTGCATGTGGATGAAGGTCCGGTGGCTAGCCGGACTGATGAGTTTGCCGAGCTGAAGCGACAATTTGATGCGGCAGACGCCGACATCGTGCTTGTCAATAAGCGGCTCGACGAGGCACAGGGTTTGTGATTTCTCCGGTGATCTACACATAGTAAGAGGAGCATGATGCCAGTATCTTTAATATGTTTTTGACTGCAGATGGAGCTGCCGCCATGGAGACCCTTCGGGAAGAACTTGCCCGAGCCAAGGAACAAGCCAGGAATAGCAATGCGGCCGCTCTAAAGGCGGTCGAAGAGATGAGGACCGAAAAGGCCGCGCGTTGCCAAAGCAAGGAAAGAATAGCCAAGATGGCCGTTGAGTTGAAAGATGCCGCCGACCGATACCAGCATCTTGAAAAAGAAAGCCGAGCGAAGGCGACGGACCTGGAGAAGGCCATGGTAGCAGCCAAGGAAGCTCGCTCCAAAATCAGAGCGGCGAAGGAGGAGTTGCGTTAAGCTGGAGATATTGCAGCTGGAAGCCCTTTTTGTTGCGGACGAAGTTCGGAGATCCGGAGTATGCCCCTCTTGATCAACTAGGGAGTTCTGCAGACGCGTACGCGGATTTGGGAGCAAGTGCTACTGATGCGGCCGAGTACTTCAAGGATCAAAAAAATCGTGGAGTGGAAAAGTTGTTCTGGTCATAGTTCGATGCTCCAATACGTCCGCTGCTGTTGAATGAGCGAATGGCTGAGTGGGCCGAGCTCCATAGGTTGTCCAGACTTGCCATGAGGTCTGTTGTGGATCATCTGTGGCCGGAAGGGCCAAGGCCGAATAGTTACTTTAGTTTAGTGCAACAATTCCTTGGTGCTGTGTCGCACATCGACGCTATGAAGAGGTCGGCGTGCATAGAGGGTGCGCGGATGGCACTTGCCCGTGTCAAGACATACTGGGCAGAGATGGAGGCCACCACTATTGCAACACAGGGTTCGGCCGTAGGCCGAGTAGCTGCCGAGCACTACTTTGAAGAAGTCCTTGAAGGCGCTCGTTCGATAGAGGTTCAGTGCTCGAAGAATATTATGTTCTAGTGACATGTATTCCCATTGTAAAAACAATGTTATTTTTGATTTATAAAGGTTGTGTTTATACTTTTGCCTGAAAGTATTATGATGCCTCCTGTGCGGCCGTTTATGTATATATGTATATAACCTGAAAGATTGCAGTCGTCGGCTTCCGCCCCCACACATATAATGCGGGGGTGTTCACAAAAAAAGCGTATTCACACTTGATCCAATGTCTTAGTCCATGAAGGAGGTGGTAGCGCAGCGAACGAGGCAATCAGACTATATTGCTTTAACACTTTCACTTAACCATAGGAGTTTAACGGTGGGACTACTATATAGCCCCTGGTACTTCCGCGCTCGTCCGAATATGGGGCGCGTACGTACATGACCGGGAAACGGCCCTTCGTTAATGCGGAGGAATCTCGAAGATTCCGCTAAGTCATCGAGTGGTTGACCAGTCTCGCGCTTTATCATGACAGTCGGTTTTCGGCTTTCTTTACTAAGGTGCTCATCCGGATGAACCAGGGCACAATCGCAGTAGTTCTCCCGGTGCCGCCTTAGCCGATAGAGCGGAACGTAAGGTAGCAAACCACGGGAGCTGGGAAAACCCAATATTTGACCAAACACATGATTGGGAGATGATGCATATAAGGCCAAACTCGCGACGCCGAACACTCCCTAAGGTATTCGGTCATTATAATACATGTCGGGCTGAACAATGCCCTTAATAATAAACCCCGAGTGTCCAGGTACGTGCAATATCCTGACGTGGCCACATGCCAATAACATCAGCATCCTTCTCGGTTGTATTGAGTATCCGGATGACGTGAACAACAAGAGACAGTAAAAAAGATTTACGCAGGGTCTTAATCTGAAAAGAAACCTTTGAGCGGGTCCCTGCTGCACGTTTGCGCCTGTGTCTCCGTTGTTCCGTGACCTGGACGGGTGTAGCATGATTGTCATCTATAAAAAAAGAAGAACTTAGGTGAAAGTTCCTGTGCCAGAAAATTGGTTATTATCAATAAACCATTGAAATTCAAGATAAGTCAAGTTGAGCCGAACTAGCCCTGATTACACGCGGGAAGCCCCTGGTACCATCGATGAGGGTTTAACCATCAAACCAATCTCATGTATATGTAGTGATGCGCCGGACTCGTCTAACCGTGTCCATGGTCTTGACGACCTGTCATTTATTCTGGTTGGTGAGGACGTCTAGTGCTCGGCTGTTAAGGCCGCCACACATTCGTCCACGCGTAGAGAACGCTCAATATTTCCACTAACTGTGATGGTGCCACATGGACCGGGAATCTTAAGCTTGAGAGAAGCATAATGCAGTACTGCATTAAAACGAGCGAAAGTCGCTCTTCCGAGTAGTGCTTGATAGCCACTTCGGAATGGAGCGATGTAGAAAGTTAACTTTTCGCTTTGGAAGTTGTCGGGAGAACCGAATACAACCTCTAGTAATAGGGAGCCCGTACAACGGTCCTCTGGGCCTGGTATTACTCCCTTGAAGGTAGTATTACTGTGGCATGTTTTTGTCAGGTCTATCCCCATTTTGCGGACTCTGTCCTAATATATCATATTTAGACCACTGCCGCTGTCCATAAGGACTCGTGTGAGGTCGTATCCGTTTATTATTGGGTCTAATACCAAGGCAGCCAATCCTTCTTGCCGGATGCTTGTTGCGTGATCCCCGCGATCAAAAGTGATCGGGCAGGCCAACCAGGGGTTGAACTTAGGGGTGACGAGCTCTATGGCGCATATGTCTCGGAGTGCATGTTTGCTTCTCCTCTTCGTCACATGGATCATGTTTACTGTTTTAACCTCTGGTGGGAATTTTTTCTGTCCTCTAGTGCTTTGCTGGCGAGGTTCGTCCTCGTCTTCGCTTGGTGTCTCCACCCCTTGTGTTCGGCGTTTAGCTTACATGCCTGCTTGAAGACCCAGCATTCTCTGTGGGTGTGATTTGCAGGTTTATCGGGGGTGCCATGAATCTGACATAGTTTGTCGAGAATCTTGTTTAGGCTAGACGGTCCATCTATGCTGCCTTTGAAAGGATTTTTTCGCTGACCTGGTCGAGAGCCACTGAATCCGGCATTGACCGCCGTATTATCTGGGATGTCTTCTTTATTTCGATGCTTGTTTTTACTGCGTCGTGGTTTTCCATTGCCATCCCTAACTTCGGATGTGCTTGGGTCGCTGGTGCTACTACGGGCCAACCGGCTATCTTCGCCCGCGCAAAAGCGGGCCATGAGGCTTGTCAGGGCTGCCATTGTTCTCGGTTTTTCTTGGCCGAGGTGTCTGGCGACCCATTCATCTCGGATGCTGTGTTTGAAAGTTGCCAAGGCTTCGGCGTCCAGATAATCGACCATTTGGTTCTTCTTAGTGAGAAACCCGTTCCAAACCTTTCGGGCTGATTCTCCGGGCTGTTGAATTATATGACTTAAATCGTCTACATCCGGAGGTCGGACATAGGTCCCTTGAAAATTAGCCCAAAAAGCGTCCTCGAGCTCCTCCCAACTTCCAATTGAGTTTTCGGGGAGGCTTTTCAGCCAGTGCTGAGCTTGTCCTTTAAGCTTGAGGGGTGAGTACTTGATGGAATGGAGATCGTCTCCGCGAGCCATATGGATATGGAGGATGAAGTCCTCAATCCATACCCCAGGGTCTGTGGTCCCGTCGTATGCCTCTATGTTCACTGGTTTGAATCCTTCTGGGAATTTGTGGTCCAGCACCTCATCAGTGAAACATAGGGGGTGTGCGGCACCCCTGTATTTGGATGTATCATGGCGTTCGGACGGTTGTAGTATTCGGTTTTGATTTTGTGCCGGAGCACGCTTCCTAGATCTGGTCATACTGGATTTTTGGCGCAAGTCCTCACGTAGATCATGTGTTGACTTATGTGCGACCTCGTTAGCCGCTCTATCGCGGTCACAAGGTGGTTGATCCGGCCGGTTGGCCGTTTTATTCTTCGGTTGTATGGGGTCTAAGGCCTCATCGTTGAATACGGGTAATAGCTTGCGCTTTGGATAACTCTTTGTGTGGTAACCTCCACCATACTTTTCTTCGTTATCGATCACTTTGTTCCACCTGTTGTTGAGCGTATTTTGTTTGGACTTAAGCATTTGCTTCTGCTTGTTCAGACTCCTCGCTGTGGCAATAAGCCTTCTGCGGAGGTTCTCTTGTTCCAAGTGCGTTTCCGGGATGATGTGTGCATCTTCGTCGGGACTGTTTTCCTCCATAGAGGGGGTTTGATGAGGTTTATCCTCAGCGTCGCCGTGTTCGGACGTCGGATCCGTACTACGCTCGCCGTTTGCAGCTTCATCGTATTCTGTCATCGGGGCAATGTGGTCGTCGTTTCCTCTGGAATCAACTAGAGTGTTATTTTCTCTTGCGATGTTATTGCTGTTTTTGCCGAGGCGGGATTTGGAGCGGCACCTACGCCGACGCTTTGTTTGCTTCTTGGAGGGGTCATCCTCCGCCGTCTCCTCCCGTTCCTCGTCATCGTTTTCTTTGGGTGTATCCACCTTGTATATGTCATGTGATGAAGAGGCTGTCCAGTGTCCTGTGGGCACTAGTTCCTATTCCTCTCCTGCATCGTCGTCCATACCGTCGATGTCTTCGAAGTCGAAGTCGAGCATGTCGGTTAAATCATCGAAAGTGGCTACTAAGTGGGTGGTGGGTGGGCAGCGAATTTCTTCGTCATCTGCATCCCATTCTAGTTGGACATAGTTCGGCCAAGGTTCTCCTGACAAGGAGAGAGACCTTAATGAATTTAGCACATCACCGAAAGGCGAGTGCTGAAAGATATTCGCAGAGGGAAACTCCATGATCGGCGCCCAATCGGATTTGATAGGCGCGGATGTAGGCGGCCTGGAGTCCGTGGCCGGAGACGAATCCAGTAGTTCGGCAACACGGCTCTCGTAAGGGGTGAAATCAGTATCCGACTCCATCACCACTGAGAGTGCGGCCTCCATGGCGGGGTATATCCCTCCGTCCTCGGATGGCGCAATTTGCTCCGGATTAAAGGCCGGAGTAGTTGTAGGTGTGATCTCCCGGACACTGTCCGACGGCAGAGCTAAATCATGCTCATCGTGATCGTGCGGCGCACCTGACATGGGCTCAAATCTGTCGAAGATCAAGTCTCCGCGGATGTCGGCAGTGTAGTTTTAAGTTTCCGAACCTGGCCTCATGGCCAGGGGCGTAGCTCTCGATCTGCTCCAGATGGCCAAGCGAGTTGGTCCGCAGTGTGAAGCCACCGAATATGAAGATCTGTCCGGGGAGGAAAACATCACACTGGAACGCATCGTTATCGATGATCGAAGGAGCCATCGAGCCTTACGGTGACGGCACAGTGGAACTCTCAATGAAAGCACCAATGTCGGTGTCAAAACCGGCGGATCTCGGGTAGGGGTTCCCGAACTGTGCATCTAAGGTAGATGGTAACAGGAGGTAGGGGACACGATGTTTACCCAGGTTCGGGCCCTCCTGATGGAGGTAATACCCTACGTCCTTCTCGATTGATATTGATGATATGAGTATTACAAGAGTTGATCTACCATGAGATCGTAGAGGCTAAACCCTAGAAGCTAGCCTATGGTATGATTGTATGTTATCCTATGGACTAAACCCTCCGGTTTATATAGACACCGGAGGGGGCTAGGGTTACACAGAGTCAGTTACAAGGGAGGAGATCTACATATCCGTATTGCCAAGCTTGCCTTCCACGCCAAGGAAAGTCCTATCCAGACACAGGACGAAGTCTTCAATCTTGTATCTTCATAGTCCAATAGTCCGGCCAAAGGATATAGTCCGGCTGTCCGGAGACCCCCTAATCCAGGACCCCCTAATCTGAAGATCCCTACCCGGCGCACCAAATGTCGGATGTGGGGTTCCGGCAAACCCTTAAGGTTCGAACACTAGGGTGCGCGCGAAGTCTTTTCCTCCAACCGATCTACGCCCTAGATCGCTAAGATCTCGCGGACGAACTCGACGAACCCGCAACACATAAAGACACAAGATTTATACTGGTTCGGGCCACCGTTGTGGTGTAATACCCTACTCCAGTGTGGTGGTGGTGGATCGCCTCTTGGGATGATGATGAACAATATAAGGGGGAGAACAATCTCCTGAGATTGAGGTGTTGTTGTGCTTGGCTAACTTGTGTGGGTGAGAGTGGGCTGAATCTGTCCTCTCTCTATGGTGGTGGCTAGTCCTACTTATATAGGCCCTAGTCCTCTTCCCAAATACTGAGCGGGAAGGGATCCAACAATGGCGGGCAAATTTGAAGGGGGATAGCTAGTACCAGCCATCCTGACAAAAGGTGGTCTCCGCCTGTGAAAGGCTCTGGTGGTGACGCCGTCTTGGGCTCCATGATGACCTCCGTCTTGCCGTCCTGCAAAATGGGAACCTTTTCCTGATGCCTCGGTACTCCTCATCTGCACCGGTTTCCTTAGCACCAAAGAGGAAACAAGGATGCTGCGCGCGCTGGCGCCCGCCTGGTGTCGATCGTCATGGCTCACATCACGAGAGCCTCGTGAGGTTCGCCTCGCCTTGATATCTCCGCTCCTCGCGAGACTGCCTGACTAGGCCACTCTAGCGGAGGTCTTGCATCATCCGCCTCGTGAGGCTCGGACCCTCGCGAGGCTCGGCCCCTCGCGAGGGTCTAGGATGCCTTGTTGATGAAGATGGGTCACACGGCTTGCTAGCTTAGCCACGCAGCGGGCCGCAGGCAGGCAAGTCTGGGGACCCCCGTTCTAAGAACGCCGACACTATGGTGTTTATTAAGGATCCATGCAAAGTAAACTAGCATCTGTTTTCAAAATGGATGGTTATAGGTTTAGACAGAAGTTAAGTTTCAGCAATGCCCTTGCGGCAAAGCAAACTAAAATGTATCATTTTGCCTCAGGACTCTGCATATTTAAAGCATAATGCACTGAAAAGAACACACAAGTTAAACTAAAAATCAAAATAAAAGTTGGGGTAGCATGCCTGTGAGGGAAGGAGGTCGAGGGAAGCAGGGTGCACAGTGGGCGAAGGACGCACAAATAAGATGAGTTACCTTGTCACTAGGCTGCGAGGCGACCTCGATCTTGGAGTTCCTTGGGTTGGAGTTCATCGGCAACGAGTGGTGGGGCTGCGATAGGGAACAGGTTGGAGCGGTGGCCCTACAGAGATGATGACGACATGAGGTGTTGCGGCTTGGAGCAGCAACAAGAGAAACAGAGGAACCGCCAGCATGCTGTTGGCAAGGTTGCACCTGAGGTTGGAAAACATGGTTAATTAATTAACTCATCTAATGTAATCATCCAAGAGTTCTAGTCTTGGGTATGTATAACACTAAACAAAATTTTAGAAATTGAACTGAAGTAGAATATGAATTTGAACTAAACAAGAATAAGAAATTAAACTCAGCTAAAATAACAAATAGTTGAACCTTTCTTTCAGTTCACCTATTATCATGAAATAGTACCAGACTGTAAGGTTTAATACATGAAAGCAGAAATATATAAGCAGGCATCGCCGCCCGAAATACTTAGTGCACCAGAGAACCTGCACTGCTAGATTTGTTGAGAGAGTACTGAGGGCAGTACATCCCCATGGCAGATAGGTAATTTCAAGTTCTATATGAACCAGCACTACTGGATTTGTTAAGAAAGTACTAAGGGAAACACATCGCCTCCAAAGCTTCTGGGTGCAGGACAAAACACGTCGTGCTTGGCCGCCTAGGATGCGTCCATCGACGCATCGCGTACTCAGAAACTTGAGGAGGCGCTTCAAGACTAGCCAAACCTGCTTATTGGAGAAGCCAGGAGGCTTCATGGCCTCTAACACTTTCCAGTAGCATTACCATAGTTGGAAACCATGGCGTTTAATCAAATGGTTCAGGGATCACTCCCCGTCAGTCCCACTGCTACCTGTGCTACAGACAACATGAATATAAAGCAGACGGTGACTCATCAATTTTTCTTTACGATATATCTAAACTTATAGAATTTTCAAACTTGCACTGACGATACTTTAGGTGATATATCTAAACTCTACAGAATTTTGAAGAAACTCGCTGCAAATCATTACTTATTTAGGATATATATCTAAACTTACATAATTTTGAAACTTGCACTGACGATATTTCCGCACACACACCAACTATTTCTGTGATTTTTCATGGACTAACGATAGTTGCACACCAAACTAATACTAAGTCTGTTACAAAAATTCTCTATCACATAGTTGAACGGGCTCTCTTCGTAGTGGTGTACGGCCTGGTGTGGCGGAGGTGAACTGCCTGTGCGCTGAGGCGGCGGTGGGTGACACCGGAAAATTGGCCCGCGACACAGCACGGGCGGTTCGCCGAGAGGATGCCACACACGGCGTGGTGAGTGCACGATGCGGCAACGCGAAAAGGAGGGGCCGTGGCGATGGTCAGGGCGCAGGGCCATGTTGTTGGCTGGTGGTGTTGGTTAGGGAGCAGGGCCACGACGATGGGCAAACAACAAAGTATTTTGCAATCAACCAATATAATCAAATATCAACTGGTTGAAGTGAACTGAACTATTATATTTTTGCTTTTTCCATTACACACACTGAACTTATCAAGGGAGATAGAAGTGAATTGAAGGGATTTGAATGCTGCAGTGGATCTTGGCTTCAATAGATCATGGCAGTAAGTAATATTCCTCAGTCCAAATAAGTGATTTTTTTTGTTAAGCAGCAGGAGCAGTTTACATTGGGTTTGGAACTTTGAATTAAACACATCAGGTAGGGGGTGGCCATCTATCTACCTACGGTGGCATTGGGTGTGTGTATTCCTGTATCAAAGACTCAATTTGTTGTTGTGCATATCAAACTTTTTTAAGTGTTACTCACGGCTAAATAGATAGAATGTGTATGTTTTGTTCAGTACACCATGTGATGCAATTACAAAGTCTATTTCTTTCTAAAACAAGCAATATTCACAAAGGACCTAATTTCTAGGATCAGAAGGCACTTGTCTTGAACTGACAGATTTACAACAAGTAGACCAAATTCGTGAACTAGATTAGCCGAATTTCTACACACACAAAAATGCACGGTGGGAACTTGTCGGACAGGAGCGGGCGAACTGCACGGTGCATCGCTGCAGCCATCCTCATTTTACTTCGAGCTCCTAATGGTGTTGCTCTTGCTGAAGTGGAGAGTAGGGGAGGTGGAAGATGGGGGCTGACCTGCGGATCCCACCGGCAACCACCTGCTGGAGCTCCTCACCGTCTAGGAAGTAGAAAGAAAGGAGAGTGTGCACGCATGGCGACATTGTCCTTGTCGTCATGGAGAAGTAGGACTGCTGGAGACACTGCAAAGTAGCACAACAATATTACATGTTTTCTAAAGTTGAGTAAAACATGTTTGAGATTATCAACAGTACACATATCGTATCTTTCAGCAGATCAACTAGTATATCTGAATGTGTAAACATAGAACAACTAATTTGAATGGATATCTATCATGGGTGGAGAGAAGGACTTGCAGTGGCTAATATTAATCGAGCAAAAAAACAATAGATAAGAACGATGCAATCCAGCGAGGAATTTTGTTATTTGAGCTTGAACTGATTAGCAAAACCACCCATCTATTATTAGAACTTACAAGCAGAAGAATATGCACTCCTGTGTAGTGTGAAGCTGAACCCAAAATTTATCAAATGATCAGCTGTTATTTGGGTTGTGTGAGCTGCAGAAAAGAAACCAAATGTATCACCAGGCCAAGTTCTGAACTGAACCTCTCGGCGTTCAAAGTTCTAAATTGACCCTCTTTGAAGCTGAGAGAACAAAGTCGCACGGGGTTGACAGGGGTGTTGACGCACAGGGTTCTCCTGGTGGCATTGAACGGACAGCGGTGGCGGAGGTGAACGGCCTGCGTGCTGAGGCTGTGGAGGGCGACGCTGGAACATGGGGCTGGGGCACGGCGCGTGTTACAGGAATTTCTTTGAACTCCCATGGTAGTAATACATGGACTTATGTGATGATAGGAATTCTTGGACTAGCACGCGATGGTACAGCACACACGATGAACATTCTGAAGTCATCTAAGCTACAACATTTGGCAAGAATGAGCTACCTACAAATGAACTTGAACAAAGTAAAAATGGTGCTCCACTGCACTGAGTCAATTTAGCAAACACATGGCGTGCACCTGAGCCGGTGATTGAAGTTGATGGAGCAGAGCAGCATCGAATGGCACCAGGCACTGGCTTCCATGTGCGGGGGCAGGGGAGGAAGAGGTGCCGGGGGGCATATCCAGTCCCGTACACGACGGAGGCAGGCGATGGGCGATGTTGGTGGCCGGTGGGTGGCGCGACTGGAGGAAGGCCGGCGGGAACATGGGATAGAGGGTGGCCGGGGGCGCACAGGATGGAGGATGGCTGGCGGGCGCGCCGGGTGGAGGGTAGCCGAGGGCGTACGGGGTGGAGGGTGGCCTGCCGGAGTGCGGGACGGAGGTTGGCCGGCGGCGCGCGGGGTGGAGGGTGGCCGGCGGGAGCGCGGGATGGACGTTGTCCGGGGGCGTGCGGGGTGGAGGCTGGCCAGGGGGCGCGCGGGGTGGAGGTTTGCCGGTGGCGCGCGGGGCGGAGGGAAAGGCCGGCGAGTGGGAAGAGGTGGTTGCAGACGACTTGAGTGAGCGATTTGAATTTTTTCGCATGGGCGTACTGGTTCGAAGAAAATTCATCTCGTTCTCTATATGGCGCTGGAGTAACAGAATATTATTCTATTACTAGTAACAAAATAGCCATGTCCTATTGTTCATTACTCTATTGTGTTATTTTGCCAGCATATTCCATGTGCTGACCCATTTCGGGCTGCAACATATTATGTTGCAGACTTTTCAGACGACGAGTAAGATGCCATAGGTCGTTTATCATGCACTCAGCTATGCCGTTGGAGTTGATGGACTCGCTTTATCTTCCAAGCCTTCCGTTGTTATCTTAGTAGATGGCCTTAAGCCATATTTATTGTAATAAGTTCTCTTTTGAGACATTCGATGTAATAAGTGTGTGATTGCTACTCTGTTATAAATCCTTCGAGTACTGTGTGTGTCGGCATTACCGATCCAGGGATGACACTGAAGCACAGAGACTTGACCGGCTGAGGTCGGGTCGCTACAAACAAGCTCTTACAGAAAATAAAAAATGCAATGCTCTTTAAAAATAAAAAATGGCATGCTCTTTGTAATAAATATGCTGCCCTTTTTAAAATAAAAATGTCATCCTCTTAAATAGCAACAATTCCATGCTCTTACAAATAAAAATGGCACGCTCTTTAAAATAAAACTAGCAGATGCACCCGCGCATTTGCGCGGCTAGACTTTGGTCATTTTTTATCAAAGTTAAATTTGTATTTGTATTAAAGTCCATATTTTTTTAGCTTCTCACCGTTATTTCAGTTTTGGTTATCTCAATCTATTTTTTAGGTTCCTCGGCTTTTTGTTCTGTTTTTTGCCTATCCACTAAATGGTCCTAATCCATGAGAGCAACAACAAATGTGTATGAACGTTGTAATACTTCAAATAACATATATCTACATATTTTTGCTTACAATATACTGGTTATAGAGTTTTGACTTGCCATAGATATATTTTTGTTTTCATATTTGTATTGCTTCAAATTTTAATTAGGTTTGTATATTTGAAATTATATATTCTTTCATATATAACACACATTTGTAACATATATCTCCTTCTGAATGAAGGCTTTTCATCCATTGCATGTACTTGTGCAACAATTCTTTTACTCATTTATTTGTCCTCTACATGATTTATATCCATCTATTCAGAATATTTACTGAGAGCTGTGTGTATTAGATGGCAAGATTTGTACACATGTTTTTACTTGGAAAATGAAGGTCATAATATTATATGACATAACATTGACCTTCGATTTGGAATTGTTTTTGGCTTCAACACCACTATCGCTAATCTCTCTATATTCCTTTGATTATATGTATTTCGAACACCCTTCAGTTTGCAGTTTGGATTATTAGTACACTTTGCATTTCTTACTTTTAGTATGATGTGTATGTATGAGCTATTTATGATCACTTATGCCTTGGATTTTTATTTTTGGTGCGATCGGATCTGCGTATTAGACGACGAAGAAGTAGTTGGAATGCTGTGTTAGAAAAAAGTAATTGAACCTTCATTTTTCTCAGGGAAAATTGGGTTCATATTACTGTATAGCTTACGGTATAAAAAAGTCTGAACCCAATTACGCATAGCCCACGTATGGAGCATGCACAGGCCCAAATTTTCTGTGTAGTCCCATTGGAGTCAAGGTCACCACACTGTATAATTATTTTCAGAGTCATTATAAACATAGCTCATATTTCTCTCAAGAAAAATAGTACTAAAACAATTTATAGGGCGTACAGGTTCAGAACTTATCCTAGGTCTCGTTCGATACCCACGGAACTCCCAACCCACATTTCTTCCGATTTGCCGCCGGCGACGAAAAGTATGACCGCCAACCATTAGCAAATCAGACCCTAGGCTATCCTCGATCTACTTGTCACTTATTTTCTTCGAATTTCTCTTTCTAAGGGTAGTTGCGCAGGTGGGTGGGTCAGTGCGTGGAAGGTGTCTCAGAAGGGCGTGAATCTGCACCAACCTCATTGAGTCTGGCGAAGCGGCGGGGAGGGCCATGTCGAACACCGCGCGCTGCTGAACCAACTCATGGCCGATGGCCAGCGGTTGTGGCAGAGAGGCTAGAAGTTGGTGGCGCCGAGGAGGCGGTGTGGGAGCACCGGTTCGCGGATTTTCTGGACGAAATCATGCGATTCAGTCTAAGTTTGTTGTTGGCAAGGCAACGATGTCAGTGCAGCGAATGGCACAAAAGAATTGTTGTTCGGAGGGAGGATGCTGAAGTATGGCGGGATGGATAGAGGGTGGCCTGGCTATGGTCCATGGGAGGTATGTGGTTAAAGGAGGCAAGATGCATATAATGAGATTGTTGGATAATCAAATAGCAGCAAGATGTTTGCGGCTTCTAGGGACGGTGTTGCTCCTACAAATTGTAAGTACCGGTTAATGATATGCATTCCTCATGGTTGCTCCATATCACTATGCAGTGTTGTATGATTTTTGTTGTTTTTACTATGTGTTAATAAGATAGCTTTATTTTATCTCCATGTCGGTAAAGCCGGTGACCGCCAGCAGATGAAAACATGTGGTTCGCTTGCTTAAAACTCCCTTCGTCCTAAAATAAGTGTCTCAAGCTTAGTACAGCTTTGTACTAAAATTAGTACAAAGTTGAGACACTTATTTTGGGACTGAGGGAGTATATACAAAGCATGCCTAGGCCTTTTCTCTAAAAATAGAAGGATTCCATTTATTAATTGAAATTTGTTCGTGTGTTAATCGATATAAAGTGATTGATCTATTTACACGTCTTGTCAGTGCTGTTTATGATATTGAAGATTTTATCATGGTTTTCTTAAACTGAACAGGTGGTATAAGTTCTAGAAGTTCTGTTACCAAGAACGATAAACTGACAGAAGTAACAGTACCTGATTTTGATAGTCTTGCATAAGTGTAATCTTGTGCTATTTGAGTTGTTAAGCAACCTGACGCCAATTTTTTTTTTATAGATGACTGTAGTTCATCTCTGCTCTGGTAATTAGATTAGCTCTTAAAAAGTAATCTGCAGCCTTGCATAATATTTGTCCAATTTGGGAGTTGAAGCTCACATGTTGAGTCTGGTCAAGTAATGTCTGCATCAGAAAACACTAATGTTGGCTAAAATAGCATGTATGTAAAGTACAGCTATATCCTTTATGAAGAAAGTATTCAATCTAAATTTACATACTTACACTAGTAGAAAACAGAGCTTTGGTCACGGGGCAATATTCACATTAGTCCCGGTTCAGTTACGAACCGGGACTAATGTGAGCATTGGTCCTTGTTCGTGCGGCTAAGGCATTAGTCCCGATTCACCTGAGCCCTTTAGTCCTGGTTTGAGACACGAACCGAGACTAAAGGGTGCGATGATTAGACCTTTAGTCTTGGTTTGAGACACGAACCGGGACTAAAGGGTGCGATGCCCTTTAGTCCCGATTTGTGTCTCAAACCGGGACTAAAGGTCCCATTTTCAAACTCTACCGCCGCCCCCCCCTGTGGATCGCCTTTTTTGTTTTGAAAAAATCAAAAGAAAATGATAAAAACTTTAAAATATAAAATCCTTCGAGAGGTAGTTATATTACTACATCTACTAGTTAGGAAAATTTAAAAACTTAAATTTGGACATATTTTGCAAAAAGTGTAGGAAAAATGTAAAACGGCTATAACTTTTGCATACGATGTCAAGAAAAAACATATAATATATCAAAAAATTCAGCACGAAAATACGCATCCGATGGAGATCGCCTACGGCCTGTTTGCAAATTTTTAGAATCCTCAAATTCTAAAAGGAAAAAAAGTTATGCTCAAATTTCAGTTTTTTTGAATTTTTTTAAATCTCGTCAAACTACTTATTCAAGAAGTATTGGTGTTACTAAATAATTATTCAAGAATATTAGTGTTACTAAATAATTATTTCAGTTTTTTTGAATTTTGGTCAAATATGGTCAAACTGTGGTCAAACAATGGTCAAACTACTTATTCATGAAATATTAGTGTTACTAAATAATTATTTCAATTTTTTTGAATTTTGGTCAAATTGTCAAACTATGGTCAAACTAGGGTCAAACTGTGGTCAAACTACTTATTCAAGAAATATTAATGTTACTAAATAATTATTGTTTTTTAGAACAATAGTTTCAAACTCGAACAGTGAAATGTGTGACTTCAAGCTCAAGCTAAATTCCTGAGGGTTAATAGGATTGACATCTTACTATTGTCAGGAAAATGACAAGTGCAGACTTGGAAACGAGGGAGAATAGAACCTGGAAGTTAAGCATGCTCAGGCTGGAGTAGTGAGAGGATGGGTGACCGTTCAAGAAGTTATATGATTTGGAATGATGAGGGGTGATTAGAGATTAAAGGTTAAATTGAGCAGTGATGAGGGGTGATTAGATATTAGAGGTTAAAATAATTTAGAAATTTGAAATTCTAAAAACAATTCTAAAAAAATAAAAAAATCGAAAAAAATATCATAAAATTTCCTTTAGTACCGGTTGGTGTTACCAACCGGCACTAAAGGTGGACCTCCAGGCAGCGAAAGGCCCTTATGAACCGGGACTAAAGGCCCTTTTTCTAATAGTGTTATATTATAATAACTATTATCCTTCTTACAGTTCTGGATCTCTCAAGTACTCTTACAATATCTCGGTAAATACAAATAGACTGTCTCACTATTACATTACTAAGCTAGTGACCCACTAATTTTTTGGAAAACTTCCTCGGTCTCCTAGGTGTTGCATCTCCTACTTTATCTTCAAACTGAGCGCTTATGAACCGGAAGTTGGTTCATATCTGTCAATAAGATTTTTTTTCATTATTTTCTTATAAACTGCAAAGGCCTTATGAAATAGACTTTTTGGTACCAAGAACAATTAACTGAAAGATAGATGGTGGATTTGCTTTGTTGCTAAGTCTAAACATGAGAACCTTGTTTTTGGACAGAATGGCGGTGTCGACAAAGCTAGTGATATGTACAACAATAGAGAGGCCGTTGATTTGCTTATATGTGGTTCAGTAATTATAAGTTACTGAAGCAATGTACTTTCATGTCTATTGTGAGTTTCTTCAAATTGTGCGGTGAATCCTAATATTTCAAAACCCTAGTCTTGTAGTATGTGCTGGTCTCATACAGATTTGGTTAAAATAGCATGTACATGAAGGAAACTACACAAAGAAAGTTTTCAATCTGTTTTCGGGTAAGAACATTGCTAACATTCACACTTATATTAATCTAATAGGTATCCTTGTTATCCTTGTCGATGTCAAGTACTCTTACTTATGTTAGTCGATGCAAATAGACTGTTGTACTATTTATTTCATAAGCTCATCCTGATGATTCAGGCGAGAAGAAGTTTAGTGTGGCTTCCTTGGACGTCGAGTTGCGTGCCACATGAAGCAATTGGGCATCAAGCTACGCGTCGCATGGTAATTTTTGCTAGTTGATAATGAACCAACTTGATGATTCCCCTTGATGATTCAGGTGAGAAGAAGTTCAGTGTGGCTTCGTCGGACGTCAAGTTGAGTGCCAGGTGAAGCAATTAGGCGTGGGTTCGTTGGACGTCAAGCTGCACGTCGCGTGGTAAATTTTTGCTAGCTGGTAATGGTGGGGCGTCGAGTTTCATGGTTCCAACAGACATCGATTTTTCTTGGTGGCATGTTCGAGTTGCACCCGCTAACTCGTACTTCATGGACGTGTGCTTGTGTGTGTGGCAGGCTTTGTATATATGGGTTGTTGTGGTCGGCGTGTAGAGTTCTGACCGTGTCCGTCTTATTTTCATATCGACCAGTTTGGAATTGTGGGCAGTGTGGTTACGTATGTCCGTACTGCACATGTAGTCCTATTCGTTCGTTGTGTCTGACTCCTTGATGGAAACGCATCTATTTTTTCTTGTATTCCGGGCTATCCTTGGGCTATAACGGACAAATTTACTACCAAGATATCTTTACGTGACATGTTGCACTGGTTGTACATGTCAATATTTGTATGTTACGTTTATATCTTTTAATCCCAACCGTTGATATCTAAAATTAACGATCAATATAATTTCATCTATGTGGATTAACGTGATGGATTGTTTTGCTCTTGTCTTAATTATATAATATATATATATATATAGATAGATAAAGAAAATTGGGTTTCTTTCGTCCGTCATGGCATTTTTCAGAAAAGTTTCTCTATTTCAGAGAATTCAACCCGTAGTCCTGTTTGAAGTTAAAACGAATCGTTATTTTCATATTTTACACAAAAGTTTATGTCTTTTCTTGAAATCAACCCGCTGTCCGGATTTAAATCACACCCGAACCATTATTTTACATTTTTTGAAAACCTCCTGATGTTTTTTAGATAATTCATCCGCGGATCATATTTAAGTCAAACAAAAGCTTTTTAAAATCATCCATGTCTTTCAAACCGTAACTCCGATTTGAACGTGTTATACATGAAATTTAATTAGAAAAATATGTAGTATATGAATATGAGATTATTTTTACCTGTTAAGTATTTTTAAATATTATTTTGGAATATATTTGAGTCAAACCAAATGATTTTCTAAATTATCTGTATCTTTTAAACCATAACTTCGATTTTAACATATTATATATGAAATTTTATTAGAAAAATGTGTGAGATCTAAATATGATGTTAATTTTACCTGCTAAATATTTTTAAAATATTGTCATGGAAGCAAACTGATAATTTATAGCGCAAGATTCGTTTTTTTCATACCGACGACGATCCGGATTGCAAATAAACACCCAACTATAACCATATACAGAAAAGAAAACATCAATAACTACACATGCATACATCTGAAAAATATCGCAGGAGAAAACAACAGATTTCTCATCACGGGAGTGAGAGAAAGCGAGCGAGAGAGAGAGAGAGGGAGGGAGAGGGAGGAGAGAGAGGGAGAGAGAGGCGCCTTAGGATTAACCATATTCAATACATGTTGTTTGTTGTTTTGTGTGAACACCGAGGCCATCGCCGGCGAGGGTGAGAACGAGGATAAGTGGCAACACAAATATGATGCCTCACAAAAATAAAGGAGATGAATCTATTGTGGTCTTGAGTGATGGTTGTTGAGTTAAGAGCGTGTGTTATGTTTTCTCTCCCGTTGCTACACACGGGCTCTTTTGCTAGTAAAAAATAAAATGATGTTGTTATAATTTTAGGATGAGTAGGAGGCGTGCCTGACTTTTTTTGTATGATATGACTCTTCCTATAAATTGTTCTATAGTGTAGTTCTTGTTTGCATTTTTTCTCCAATGTTTTGCACAACAGTTGTGAAACGGATCATCTTTTTTTTGGCGAGGTACTATATCATCTTGTCGACTTAGACTAGAAACACAAAAAGATTGCTGAGCATTGTTAACTTTAATTTGAGATGTGCAGATCAAACGAAAATTATCTTATAGTACAAAATAACCTTAAAATGCCATATCCAGAATCCTAGAACTGCATTCCAAAAGTTTGATTTGTCTCAGGTATTTCCACTGTAATCAGCTTGAAACATTTTTTTTGTAATACAGGCACAAGTCCGTAAAAAAAACTAGAGGCGAAAGCTTTGCTTTGCCTCAATCTAAACCATACCATAAGAGGTACCTCGGCCTACCACACTATATTTCTTCTTGGGAGGTACATCAGTACTACAGTGATGATAACAATCCAAAAGCCCATAAACGATGCTCAGCGCTGATTGAGATGACAACATTAATATCTGAAGAACCAAACATAAAAGGTACAGATTTATCATCACGAACACAGTAAAATCACGAGCCCATGGAATGGATGGTAGCCCGATGGCCCTAAAATAATGCTATGTAACAAACGGAAGAACGATCAACATGGCCCTAGGAATAACAAAACCGTCTAATAAATAGATTCAATGTACAAGACTAACTAATGGTTATCCCTATGAGTATAGAAAAAAAATCATTTGGAGAAAATTGAATGCCATTTGGTGACCAGCAGCAAGAAAATTTCCAAAAGCACTATTTCAAAACAGATCTACTACACTGATTACATCAGGTGCAGTAGACTGGCATGCCCAACTGCACTGCCCTCACACATATTTGAACTTGGTCTTCAAACAACTTAACTTGAGGGTGCCCAATTTCCATTAATTTCATATGTTCAACAATCTCTCAAGTAACTGAAAAATTCTTATACATGGCCTGGAAGCAACATATGGTATCCTAAGAATAGTACTGAAGCCTTTAGCTTCACCTCTCTTTTCAACAATCCTAAATTTTGCTACTAATTATTGAATCAAACGATACCCGTACCCACCATACACTAAAATACGAAGACATATTCCAGAAAACTCATTCCTCTCTACCCTCATAGAGTTGTCGTCATCCACTTGAATAGACCTGAGAAAACAGAATATTTTTAGTTTTGAGGAGCATACCAATAAACAGGTAGAGACCAACAACAAATAAGAACACATCACACTTGAAGATAGACTGAGGCTTTACTATCTTAAACTGAAAAAAACACAAGGGAAGTTTGGATGTACCAGATTTATGAGAATCACATGAACACACTAGCTACAGGTATGAATCGCAGCTTCTGTAACTACAATTTCAGTGCAACCTAAATCATGTCTTGTACCAAACTGTACGAGATACAATTGGATAAGAATGAAATAAAGGAGATAAAGATTACAAGTTGTCCACGCATCATCTCACGAATATGAATTACGTAGCATCAAAACTTAAATATCTTTAAAAGCAGGCTAGCACATGATGTGAACATGCTGACGGAGTACCTAACACTAATTCATGGAAATAGTAAATTGGAGCACAACCAGGATGACAACAGAAAGTCTTGCTACAACAAAAAAATTGATCGACTAAAATAAATGCACGTCTCTATTCTAGTGGTACAGTAAATACAGGGTAGAAGATATTAACCATATTTGAATGGATGGCTCTGCAAGATAGGAAAATAGGTTAAATGTGAACAAAATCAAAGTCTTACAGTATATAGGAATTTCAGACAAAAATAATGGTGCTGAAATTCTTTACGAATCCATGGCTACGGAAAAATTAAATTGATGGAGTATAGCTAGAATCACATTTACTCATAAAAAATAGCACATTCCCATCTGGTGTATGCTACAAAAAACAAAGAAGCAATAACCTGAAGGAAAAATCACATTTCCCTGTTATACATGATTACTCTTGCATTGAGAGCATGTTAAACCAAAATATTAGTGAAGATTGAATGGCTGGATGAGGATCAGTGTCCACCTCTTGGCAATAGAAATAAATCAGACTCTAATTTTTGCAGCTTCTGTGAATACTGACAGGCTGGGAGACGGTCAGTGTCCGATAACATAAGGTGTCCAACCAACCACATATAAAAATCTAGCAGTTCAGAGTTAGCCCACATTCGCCAGCCGATGTAAGAAATTTGAGAGTCGAGTTACGAGATGTGGGGCCAACATAAAATAGGAGCATGTACAAATAATACATTTCCAAACTTGCATCCGATATAGATTGCATTTCTTCTTTACCTCGACATAAAATAGGAGCACACCCAGCTATATCGTTCTGTTCATTTCACCATGTATCAACAGATCAAAGCTAGAAATAAATAGGTGCTTAGCCATCCAGCGTTCGCCTAAGCTCAATGTGAAAATATGAGAACCAAACCTGAGAACGTTTAGTGTACTACAGGTGTATGCAGTGCTTTCAAAGAGGTGACAAAGAGCAACAAATGTACCATGAACTGGAAAAAGAAAAGCTGATCCTGCATCTTGCACTTTTCGCTAGTTGATACCATGTCTCACTATTATTCAGGTCTGCACCTACAATGTCTCACTATTGTTCAGTTGTACACCTAGAGAAATTCAGAAGCCTTCGACATATAGACAGCCACAGGTCAAAGTGAAAATCCATACTTTTACCAGGACGATTCAAGTTTAAGAAAAGACACATTTGTGTTCTTTAGCAAGATTAGCTAATTGATAGGTTTAAATCTCGATTTGTTCAGAATATGATTGCCCTAGATGGCAGTGGCTCAAATAACTCAAAAACTAACTAAACATTGTACTCCCTATCAACAAGCCGGTGACATTGTGCATTAAGATTACATTACTTGGGCATGAATGTTCTGTGCTTCTTTTTGGGGCATGATTTTTTGCTGCAAGGCTTGTTTTTTCACATTTTCTTGAACTTTACCCTTTATGAGTTCTTTATGTGCCTCCTGCAACAGAGCATATTTACAATGATGGGATGACCATTGTCATACAGTAACAGCATCCCAACTCCATTCTAAGTAAATGGCTGAAGATGGTATTTCTCAATACTATGTGACAGTCTAGTTCATTCAAAACGGTGGAGCTCCAATGAAGAAAAAAAGGGACAGTTTATCTATAACAGAGTAGAAATAGGGCCATCGCCTTTGGCTGGATCTAAGAAGATACTGTACTGTTGTTCCTTCTCCGCAACCTTCTTCTCCTCGTACACCATGACATCCACCTCCTCCTTGAATTGATCCCACCTCCGAGCGCCAGTCTCCACCATCAACCTGCATCAGTACATCACCTCTTCATTATCCAAGATCCTCTCTTCTGTTTCTTTCTCTTCTTCTAACTCGCTCCCAAAAACCAAGAACCCTAACCCTAGAAATTATGAAATTTGTGGAGGAGGAGGAAGAGGAGGGAGATCTTACCGGCGAGAAGAAAGCCGGCGAGGGAGAGCGGCGCCGGAGAAGGCCATTGTCGCCACCCAGCTTGCATCGGATCGTTGCACTGCCTATGTCGCCTCGGTTCGCTACCGCATCAGAGGTGAAAAGTGGACTACTTCACGCGCGAGAGATGGGAGTAGGCCTCGCCTCCGGTTGGTCCCTCCGATGCCGCCGATGTCGTCACCTCCGCCATTGCCAGAGAGGAGAGGGTCGGGAGAGAGGAACACCTGCCCGAGCCCGTGAAAACTGCACGCACCTGATTGGAAAAGGTTCATGTATGGGGTGAGTGGGCTAGCTCCTAGCGACCAGCAAAAGCCCAACCGTTTCCATCGACATAATTTTACAGTGGGCAAACATAATTTTACATCGGTTATTAAGCCGGACCATCTCTCAGTCGATCAACTCGGGTGAGGAATTACTTATTCCTCATCCAGGGTTATTAATAGACTATATATACAGCCGGTCTATATGTGCAACTATTTGCCATGCAGTTCACATCAATAATAGTTTCAACAATACCATTATGAATTATGATATTTTGTTGTTGCTAAGGATATTGCAGTTAACATACCTTTTCGTTTTTCAATTGTTTTTTAGCAACATGCATTGTACTGAATGACTAAATATGCAATCCCAGGCTACATAGCAACAAGGAAGAGTGTTACCTTAATGTCCTGATGATGTCTAGATATACATGTAATAAAATCTTATACAATGGGATGGACGGAGTGTTGTACCACATCATTTTTCAATCGTTGTTTAGCTTCTAATATTAACTTGGTGCTTTTAGGTACATATATCATTACCAAAGATCCACACTTCGACCCTTTCTGCGTATGGGGCAATGAGATATTCATGAACCAGCATCAAGTGAGGAAACTGATAAAGATTGTTATTAAAATGGGTCAAAAGATGTCAATCAAACTATTTGTTTACACTTTATGCAAGACAAGAGTGAACTGCGGGATGGTAAGTAAGAAACCTGTAGCCTTCTTTTTACTGCCCATAATGAGTTGTGTTAGATGACAATATTTGAAGCTTTTTTCTTTTGCAGTCGATCCTGAAGTAGTTTACTCAAGATTACCTCTCAAACTACATGATTGGCGGCCGACCATCACAAGGGGTTGGACTAGAGTCCTGCAGGCCTACTGCATCCATGAGAGCACAATAGGGCCATTCCGCTTCACCTTGTTCAGCAACTGGAATGTATGTCACCTCTTTCTTTACCATCTATAATAGTACAAGTAAAGAACCCTGGTACATCATTCTTTATTTGGTGCTTATGTAATTCTTAAACATATGTACATGTGAATCGAATAATGCATTGGTTGTTTGAACCTGATGGATATGAATAAATCTATAACCTACTTTCATGTTTAAATTAGGCACACTTTTAAATAGCAACAATTAAATTAGGTCGAAATTACATTGTGCAGGTCATTACGGCACACACGGTTGGTAACACATAAACATTTGCGATATACACCATAATCCGGGACGGTTCACAGAGAGGAAACATGTGCAAGCATGCACACAGTTACCGTTTGCAAAGCGTGTGTGATGTCAGACACTATCACATACGGTGCGGGAAAACTAAATGTGTGTGATTGTCTACCTATCGTACACGGTTTAGAATCATGAACTGTTTGTGATGTGCCAGGCATTGTAAAACTCACGTGCCTAGAATCTGCCTGGAAAACTTCCGTGCCTGGAATCTGCCTGGTTTTAGGTAGAACCACAAAACTCTGACTAAGATGGCAATGCGAGCACAAACAAGTAGCAAGGATGAAGCATTTGGGATATTTGAGATATCAGAAATGGTCACATAGGGACAACTGTATGCATGAAGGCTCCCTATCTCCAACGGTTTCTGGGTCGTGTGGGAAGGACCCCCCTATCGCCCACACTCACTTGGCGACGGTTCCAAATGCTGCCGTGGAAAGGGGTTAAAAACCATTTGTTTAGGACCGATGCGCACCCAGTGTACACATAACCCAACATCTTGGTCCATAAAGGAGGTGTCAGTGCGGTGAACCAGGCAATCAGACTATGCGGTTTTATTGCTCTCACTTAGCCATAGGAGTTTGATGAGGGGTCTACAAAGTAGCCCCTGGTATGTACGCGGCTATCCCAACGCGGATGCGTTGCATATGTGACAGGAAAACAGTCCTTCGTGTAATACAGAAAAATCGCTAAAGATTTTAATAAGTCACCGAGTGGCTGACTAGCTCTTGCCGCATCATGAAAGTAAGTTTTTGTCTTTCTCTACTGAGGTGCTTAACTGGATGAACTAGAAACACAATCGCAGTAGTTTTCCCTTTACTACCCTAGCCGATCAGACAGAACATAAGGTAGCAAACATAGGAGCCAGGCAACCCAACTATTGACCAAAGACATGATTCAGAGCCGATGCATATAGTGCCGAGCTCGGGATGCCGAATTGTGCTTTAAAGCTGTTTGGACTCTTTTTTGGCAACACATGTGTTCCCATATAGAGCCCCTGGGAATTTGTGCTCAGGTGTGTGCATGAGACAACTGAAGAGACGGAATAAAGTCTATAAGTAAAGATGATACAGAAGAAGAATTTCGTTCACTTGAATCTGATTGATACGTCAAAACGTAATGTTACAGAGGGTATCATAATCACCAAGGCCATTTTACATGCCGGGGGTCTAAGGCTAAGGGGAAAAGCTCTATACAGATTCTTGAGTGAAGTTATGGTTTACAAAATACTTTGCACCTTCCTGCCGCACACCTGCGCCACTTTTGCCTGAGTAAGAGAGATTCCTTTAGAGGAATAGTCTTTGACTATTTGTACGAAACCGGGCTCGGAGAGAGTCCTTGTGATTCCGTAGGATGAGTAGGTTTTAATTCACCTGTGGTAAAAGATAGGAAATAAGTAAAAAAGAGGGGAAGGCCATATAAGGTCAAACCGTACTATAGGCATGTATGTATTTTTCCTCCGCTGACGCCCAAGGTACTTTGAGTGCGTAATTGTGCACGCACGGTACGAATTTCGCTGATGTACGTGGCGATCGACGGAGGCGAAACTGCTAATCCAGCCCTGGGATTGCCAGACTGCCAGCATGCAGAACTGACCGGCCTTGCGTAATAAAGTCCGGTAGCTTAATAGCCGATGAGGTGTGCGGCTTGATAGGGCCTCTTTGTACTTCGGCCGCGATGGCCGCGGTATGCTCCTCAGTACGGAGGGAGCGTTCCATGTTTCGGTTGATTGTGATGAAGTCACGTGGACTGGGCATCTTAAGCTTTAGATAGGCGTAGTGCGGGACCGTGTTAAAAGCGGGCAAAAGTGGTTCATCCGAGCAGTGTTTGATAGCCACTGCGGAACGGGACAATATCGAAGATCAAGTCTTCGCTTCGGAAGTTGTCCTGCGAACCGAAGACGACTTCTAGCATGATCAAGCCTGTGCAGCGAGCCTCTACACCAGGTATTACTCCTTTAAAGGTAGTTTTAGTGGGCTTGATTCTTGACGGATCAATGCCCATTTTGCGGACAGTGTCTAGATAAAGTAGATTGAGACTGCTGCCACCGTCCATGAGGACTTGCGTGAGATGGAATCCGTCGATGATTGGATTGAGGACTAGAGCTGCCGAACCTCCATGACGGATACTGGTTGGGTGGTCCTTTCGATCGAAGGTGATCGGGCAAGCTGACCGTGGGTTGAATTTTGGGGCGACCGGCTCTATGTCGTAGACGTCCTGTAATGCGCGCTTGCGCTCCCTCTTAGGGATATGTGTGACATATATCATATTCACTATTTTTATCCTCGGGGGGAAATTACTTATGTCCCCCTTTGTTCGGTTGTCGAGGCTCTTGTCGGCGTCCTGGGAATGGGGGTCCCCAGACTTGCCTGCCTGCTGCCCATGGCGTGGCTCCACCAGCGGCCTTGTACGACCCATCCTCATCAGCGAACACTCAAGACCCTCACGAGGGGCCAAGCCTTGGGAGGCGGACGACGCAATACCTCCTCGGGGGCAGCCTCTCAAGGCTGGCTCATGAGGGGCGGAGAGATCAAGGCGAGGGGCACCTCGCAAGGTCCCTGTGACACAAGCCTTGACTACCAAGGCCAGGCGGACGCCAGCATGCGCAGTGTACTCGTTTCCTCTTTGGTGCTAAAGAGGCAAGCGCAGGCGAGGAGTCCCGAGGCATCAGGCAAAGGTTTGCATATCGGTGCAACAAGACCAAGATCAACAAGACGGCATGACACAGGTCACCGTGGATCCCAGGACGGCGTCATCACCGGAGCCTTTGGCAGGCGAAGACCACCTTTTGTCAGGATAACTTGTACCAATTATCTCCCTTCAAATTTGGCCTTTGTTGGATTCCTTCCCGCCTACTGGGAAGAGGACCAGGGCCTCTATAAATAGGACTAGCCACCACAGTAGGAAGGGGGATCTTGGATCGGACCCATTCCAACCTCAACCACACAAGCTCACCGAGCTCCAGGACACCTCTCCTCAGGAGGCTGTTCTTCCCTTGTACTTGTTCATCCTCGGCCCAAGAGGCAATCCACCATACCACACTTTAGTAGGGTATTACACCACATCGGTGGCCTGAACTAGTATAAACCTTGTGTCCTTTGTTCTACGAGTTCGACGTGTTGATCTTTGAGATTTGCGGTGAGAGCGTGAGCTAGGGGGGAGAGATCTTTGTGTGCGCCCCAGAGTTCGAACCTCAAGGGTTTTGCCGGAACCCAAAATCCGACATTTGGCATGCCAGGTAGGGGTGCGCTGAAGCTTTCCTTCCATTGATCCACATTTCACCGCTCCACCGCATCAATGGCAGACGCGCGTCGACCCCGCGCCGAGAGCCGGGCCGCCCTCGCTGCCCGTGTCGCTCAAAAGGCCCGTGTCGGCGGGCCTCCCTGTCGTTCTCCCTCACTTGTTGCCAAACACCGTTACTGGCACGGCAGCAAACAAGCAGAAAGCGTCATCACTGCACCCCTCCGTGCGGCGGGACGGCCGCACCGCCACCCCGTCGCTAACTCCGACCGGCTCATCGTCTCACGCTCGCCACGCACCAACGGACGCGCAGGCCGCGCTGCTCATCGCACACGAGCTCCCGTGCTACCGCCCGATCGACAAACTCTACGAGGACTAGCTGGACCGCATCGCCGAGCTCGTTAGCGCCGCTGGGGGCTCTCCTGCACCATCCCTCTCGCTGCCTCGCCCGCCTCCGGCCGCGGGAGACATAGCTCACGGGGCACCTCCGCCGCCCCTGCATCAAGACGGCACCCTCGCGCCAATATGCGCGGCGCATGGAGCACCCCCGCCTCCTCCGCACCAAGAAGGCGTCCTCGCCCCGAGACGTGCGGTCCCACGGCGCGATCCGCCATGCCGCATACCCGTGCACGAAGAAAGAAGATGCCAAGAAGTTCCCCGGCCGTAAGAAAACGCTACAGCGCTCCCGGCACCACCACGGGAAGACCGCGTGCCGCCTGCGGCGGCGGTGCGCGGACATCAAGGGTAGGCTCCGCCTCTGCACAGGGCCCCAGTGGCCACAGCAGGCTACCGCGGCTTCACTCACGAGCTGTGCACCGTCGTTTGGCCAGACAAGTTCAAGCCGGATCTGCCTCCGCACTACGACGGTACCCCCGACCCCACGGAGTTCCTGCAGCTATACGAATTGGGCATCGAGGCGGGCCAAAGTGACAAAAAAGTCATGGCGAACTGGTTTCCCATGGCTCTCAAGGATGGCGCTCGCTCATGGCTCCTTAACCTGCCCGCGGGATCAATCTCCTCATGGGGTGAGATGCGCGACCGCTTCATCGCCAACTTCCAGGGCACTCGTGACCGCCCTCCGGCCACGGATGACCTGCGCCGCATCAAGCAACAGCCGGAGGAGACCCTGCAGAAGTACATACATCGCTTCAACAACGTTCGCCTCAAGATCCCCAAGGTGACGGACGAGGCCATCATCTCAGCATTTTCCGATGGCATCCGCGACGTCAAGATGAAGGAGGAGCTCTCCGTCCACGAGGAGCTATGCACAACTCTGGAGCTGTTGAACCTGGCAACCAAGTGCGCAAGAGCTGAGGAAGGGCATCTCTCCCTCATCGAGCTCCCTGCTGCCGACCCAGAAGAGAAGAAAGCCAAGGTCAAGGACGTGAAGCGCAAGGGAGTAGGCGTGCTCGCGGCGGAGCCAGACACGAAGCGCGTCCGGGACCACCCCGAGTCTTCCAAGAGATGCCGTCTGTTCTACGCCTTCCACAACGTACACAGCCACAATACCAATGATTGTCAAGAGCTCAGGGCCATCCGAGATGGACACTTCGGTCGACGCCCTGAGTGCAACGACCGGAGCTATGATAGAGGAGGAGGACAAAGTGGAGGATGCAGCGACGACCGCGGCCCCCGCCAGGAGTGGCACGAGCAGCCTCGTGAGGGCGCCTGGCACGACCATCCTCGCGACGACCGTCCTCAGGGCAATCCTGGTCTCCCTCCGCTGACCCCACCATCAAGATGGAACGGCAACCACCATCAGGATGAGGGGGCTGGGTGCTTCCAGGAGCCACGTGCCATCGCTTGTGTAACGCCCCGAATACGACTTTCCATATTTGTAACTCCGACTCTTGCCTTTTCCGGAGTTGCGATATTAGATTCCCTTCGTGGTTGGGTTTTGTCTTCGTTTTGCGTTTTGTTCATGTCATGCATTTCATATCATGTCATCGTGTGCATCCCATTTGCATACGTGTTCGTCTCATGCATCCGAGCTTTCTCCCCGTTGTCCGTTTTGCAATCCGACACTCCTACATCCTCCGGCGCCCCCTTTTGCCTCTTTCCGTGGGCGGGTGTTAAACTTTCTTGGAATGGACCGAGATTTGCCAAGCAGCCTTGGTACACCACCGGTAGACCGCCTGTCAAGTTTCGTGCCATTTGGAGTCCGTTTGATACTCCAATGGTTACCGGGGAGCCATAAAGGCCTCGTGTGTGTTGCAGCCCAACACCCCTCCAAAACGGCCCAATAACCCATCCAAACCTCTACCATGTCCTCTGTCGTTGGATCACGATCGCGTGGTTGAAAACTACACTCCATTTGGACACTCCTACCTCCTCCTACCTATAAATAGGTGACCCCCTCTGAATTTCGCGGTCTAACACTAGATCCACTCCTCCACCGCGCATCTGGACGCGTCCTCGCCGCGCCGGACATGTCCACCGCGCCCCTCCATGTCACTCCGACCAATGGTGTCGCGCCACGTCAGCTTCCCCGCCGCCTCAGCCCCTCAGGCATCGCCACCTCAGCGTGGGCCGCGCCCCACATCGCCGCACCTCCGCCCAAGCCCGCCGGGGCCAGGTCGGACCCTCCCCGGCACACGCCTTCCTTCACCGCACCCGCTGGAGCACCCACGCCGCTCTGCCCTAGCGCCGCCGCCCGCGTCGCCTGACCCGCCGCCGCACGTCGCAGCTCCGGTCACCGGAGCCTCGCCGGAGTCCCGCACCTCGCCTGCTCCGCCCGTCGCTGCACCGCCCGGATCCAGCACCGGCCGACCGGATCTGGCCGGATCCGTCACCCCTGTGCCATTCCCGTCGCCCCGGCCTCCTCCGCGGCTCGCCCCGTCGTCGGCGAGCGCCGCCCGCCGCTATTTGTCGCCTCCTGCCTCCCTGATCCAGGCGGGATCGGGAGGAGGACGACCTCCAAGTGGGCCCCGCCCCGCGTCCGGCCTATCAGCGCCCAGATCCACGACCCAGCTGCCCCCCTGCGTCCTAGGCCAAGCCATGTGGTGAGCAGACCGCCTAACCCTCGCCCCATGCGCATTTTAATATATTGCGCATGTTCTGTTTTTTTCGGAAACGACCAAGTCCTGTAATTTTTGTATTTTCAGCCCGTGTTCATCATGCCATAACTTGTTGCATACTACTCCGTTTCATGCGCATGATATATCAAAATGTTCATCATGATGTGCTCTTCATTTCGTTCCATTGTGACATGCTTGTTTGTGTCCATCTTGATGCCCAAATCACTGATTCAGGAGTGCTATAAATTGTTAGGTGCTGATTCTTAGCAAATTATGAGCTTTTGTAATTTTTGCTACATTTGTTGTGCGCTGCATATGGGCATGAGACCTACATGTATTTTGATCTATGCCATGTCATGTTTACAGGGGCGTATGCCATGTATTTTTGTGATCTTTGTGATGACTAGCAAAACATTGCAAATTATCCTTCGTGATATTGCTGATTTCAAGGACTTAGGTTTTTACCAAGTCATTGCTCTGCTGTTATTTTTATGCCATGTATTCATGTTGCTACAGTGAGATCCATGCTTCTTTTGAGTATCTCCAGTAAGGATGTTTTGGACATGTGGTTGTGCTCTATCCATCCATGCCCCTGTTTTCAATTATGGAGTGCCCTAGCATGACCTAATCTTGCTCTACTTTTGCTATAAAATGTTCCAGGCTGATTGTTTACATGTTAATCAATTTTGTCATGGTTATTGTAGTTGATCCATGCATGCTTTGAACTTTCTCTTGCCACGGTTAGCTTCTTGAACATGTCTTCTTGCTGATGCTATGCTTGTTTTGTCATGCAAGGCTTTGTGATGAGTGATTTGAGCTCGCAAAGATGCCTTCATAATGCTGTTTATGCCTTGCTCAGTTTTCTGCAAAGTCTGAATATGTTAATAAAGCTTGCTACGTTTACATGGGTGTCATCTTATCTTCTGATCCTTTTTGGCTCATGGTTAGTAAGGGACTTTTGTTCTATGCTTTGAATATATTCATGCCATGCCTTGTATTGCTATGATATGTTCCTATAGCATGTTGTTTGCTTGCTCTAAACTTTGCTTCCTCATGTTATTCCTGACATGTTAGTATTTTCACTAAGTCTGTGATGCTGATATCTTTTGCACTTTTGCCATGCTTGTTTGAACCTGCTGTTGTGTGTTTTAGCCGTAGCTCAGTGTCCATATTTTGTCAAGCATCTTGATTAGATCACTGCCATGTGCTTGGTTGTTATGTTGGAGTGCAGTAGATTAGTTTCTTGTTACATTCTAGATGGCATTGTGCTGTTAATCGCGGAATTGTGCCATTCTTGTTTTGCTTGCCATTTGTAAACCGTGCATCCGATTCCGGTGATCTTTATATCGATTTAGACCGAAATCATCTCATCTTTCTAGTGGAACACTTGGTTTCCAAGTTGATGCCTTGTTCAATCTTTCCCTTCTGGAGCACGCATATGCATTGCACATCACATCTCGCATATCATGTCATGTTTTGCATCATGTTGCTTGTGCATTGCACCGTGATTGATTGTTTGTCCTTTTGATGGTGTTCTTGCTTTGATTAGAGTCAGGAGACGAGTACGTGATCGAGGAACCTGTTGAGTACGCTTACGAGGATCAAGCTTTCATCAACTCTGAGAACTTTGCAGGCAAGATGACCATACCCTCGAAATCACTTCTATCTCTGCTTCCTAGTTGCTCGCTCTATTGCTATTCCATGATACCTAACACTTGCTTTATCATGCCTCCCATATTGCCATGTCAAGCCTCTAACCCACCTTTCCTAGCAAACCGTTGTTTGGCTATGTTACCGCTTTGCTCAGCCCCTCTTATAGCGTTGCTAGTTGCAGGTGAAGTCGAAGTTTGTTCCATGTTGGAACATGGATATTGTTGGGATATCATTCTTATATCTTATTTACTTTAATGCATCTATATACTTCATAAAGGGTGGAAGGCTCGGCCTTATGCCTGGTGTTTTGTTCCACTCTTGCCGCCCAGGTTTTCATCATACCGGTGTTATGTTCCTTGATTTTGCGTCTCTTACGCGGTTGAGTGTTATGGGAACCCCTTGACAGTTCGCTTTGAATAAAACTCCTCCAGCAAGGCCCAACCTTGGTTTTACATTTGCCTAACAACCTATCACCTTCCCTTGGGTTCTGCAGACTCAAGGGTCATCTTTATTTTAACCCCCCGGGGCCAGTGCTTGTCTAAGTGTTGGTCTGAACCAGAGCCACTTGCGGTGCCACCTCGGGGAAACCTGAGGGCTGGTTTTAGCTATACGTAGTGTTCATCTGGTGTTGCCCTGAGAACAAGATATGTGTAGCTCCTATCAGGATGTCGGCGCATCGGGCGGTCTTGCTGGTCTTGTTTTACCATTGTCGAAATGTCTTGTAACCGGGATTCTGAGACTGATCGGGTCTTCCTGGGAGAAGGAATATCCTTCATTGACCGTGAGAGCTTGTGATGGGCTAAGTTGGGACACCCTTGCAGGGTTTGAACTTTCGAAAGCCGTGCCCGCGGTTATGGGAAGATGGGAATTTGTTAATGTCCAGTTGTAGAGAACTTCACACTTAACTTATAAAATGAATCAACCGCGTGTCTAGCCGTGATGGTTTCTTTCCGGCAGAGTCCGAGAAGTGAACATGGTTCTTGTGTTATGTTTGGACATAAGTAGCCTCAGGATCACTTCTTGATCATTCCTAGCTTCTCGACCGTTGTGTTGCTTCTCTTCTCGCTCTTATTTGCGTATGTTAGCCACCATATATGCTTAGTGCTTGCTGCAGCTCCACCTCACTATTCTTTCCTACCCATAAGCTTAAATAGTCTTGATCTCGTAGGTGTGAGATTGTTGAGTCCTCGTGGCCCACAGATACTTCCAGACAGTTGCAGGTGCCAATGATACCAGTGCAGGTGACGCAACCTAGCTCAAGTGGGAGCTCGATGAAGATCTTGATCGTCGTTTTGTTTCGTTTCTTGTTGATCAGTAGTGGAGCCCAGTTAGGACGATCGGGGATCTAGCATATGGGGCTGTCTTTATTTATTTTGGTTCCATAGTCGGACCTTGATTGTATTCTGGATGATGTATGTCTAGCTTGTATTTGTGTGAAGTGGCGATTGTAAGCCAACTCTTTATCCCTTTCTTATTCAGTACATGGGATGTGTAAGGATTACCCCTCTTGCGACATGCCTACCATGCAGTTATGCCTCTAGGTCGTGCTGCGATACGTGGGAGATATAGCCGCATCCCCGACTTAGGAGCCCCCTGCTTGATCGAATCGCTGACATTGTTGAGTCTAGAACAAAATGTTTTGAGTCTTAGGATTATATATATCACAGAGTAGGATTCTTTTTACTCCTCAGTCCCTTCGTCGCTCTGGTGAGGTCTCCTGACGTAGAAGTTTTAACTCTTCTCTCCTCAAATTTCACGAATTTTTTTAGGATCACGCGGGTATCTTGGAATCGTTCCAATGGTTTTGTGACGAGAATATTGTTCTTGGTGTCTCCTGACATTTAGGGGTTGTGGCAGTGTCCCGGGGAGTTGAGCTCCGAGGTGTTGTCGTCACAATTTTATAGTTGCAGTTCTGGAATACCTGAGTTTGCCAACATTGAAAACTCTTTTATGCAGTTGTTGGTGAGATAACCTCGACACCACCCAGTACTGGGGCGGGAGTTCGGGAGTATTTCCATAACTCGTATAACGGATGCTTTTCAAAGGTTGAGTTACACGATTTCCGAAGGTTTCTTGGTTATGTGTTGAAGGATGGATACAGCTGGATGTAGGAATTATTAGTTTGGGTGAGATAATATGCTTCGCCTGTATTGCCAACACCTGATTGCATAACCAGAAAGTTTCGGGAGTTTATAAGTGGGAATTCATGTATCACGTAGGATATCCTTCCAACAGACACATGATATGATATGGGATCTATCATATGTTTGTTCCGACTTATTCTACAAGCCAATCCTTTGTTTCGTTTTCACTTGTGGTATTCGAGTTGCTTCGCAGTCAAATGTTGATTCCATACCTTTCCTAAGCGTTGTTCTCATATTTCTATGTGAATACTAATCCTTCATGATAATCGAGATTGTCATGTCAATCCTTTTCAACCGGTGTGTTTCTCTTCAAGTTGATACGATCATTTTCAACAGCCGCTAGATCACCTCTCCATTTTCCCAACATTGTTCGTTTCATCTGTCCCCAAGTTTCCTTTGTTTTCCGGCCCTCCAACCCTTTTTCCTCAAGGACTCAGATTTCTGAATCAAGTATCCATCTTATGGATGTGAAGACTCTTCATTCTTGTCTTTCAATGTTTTACCCGGCGGTTCTCATGAAGATGCTTTACAAGTTCATCATTCTCCGTTCTCTTTCTTGTCCGGTGGTTTAAATTCATGCTTTGTTGATCACATCCTTTTTCCTCGTTTCAAATGCTTTTCCCATGCCGGTGCACCTCATAATCATTCCCCGCTTGCTATTCAATTGTTCCGGAGTGCTGATGATATCTCGAAGATTCATGTTTCCACTCTGCATTCGTTCAAGATTCAAGCCATTTAATTCAACCGGCGCATTCTCTCGTTTAAATCATTCAACGGTGTTTCTTTTGAGTGGGCCCTAACCCATAGGTCTTTTCCCAGGATCTTACCCGACTCTTCTAATTTTCCGGTGTAATTTTTGAATTCCTTTCAAAGTATGATGTAAGAATGAATTATCATCAGTCAGTTGGTTTCTCCAAGATCTTATAATTCTTTTCATCATTGGTTCAACCTTTCTATTCGTCATCCCGGAGTGCCTCAACAATTCATGGTTGTGTTTCACATCGTCATTCTCAACATTTGAAGACTGAAGAAGATTTTTTCTCCAAATCTTATCCGTTCTCTCAAAGACTCATGATTTTAGCTTGCTGCCATCCTCTTATAATTGTTTTCAGTGGTGAGAATTCTTTTCACCCATCCAGAGCAATTCAAGATTCTTTTCAGTTTGATTCTCCAGAGCCCATCATCTCAGATTTATTCGTTCTAGCTTTAGCTCTCGTTCTCCAAATCTTACAGGTGCATCGTTCAAATATCCTCTAATCAGTTCATGATCTCTTCGTTCTCATGTATCTAAATCCTAGAAAGTATCTTAATTCGTTTTCCAATTCTTCCCGGTGAATTGTGCCTATGCTACTTTCATTTTCAATTCTTACGGTGGTTGGTTCAAGATTCCTCTTCCTATGTTCTCATATCTATTCATTCGTTTAATCCTACCGGCGGATCGTTGAAGACCTTTCTGAAGTTTGCGCCATATCTATCTTAATCCTTTCTACGAGAATAAGTATTATGCCAAATCCGCTTCTTGTCATCAATTTAAATTGGTGAAGGATGCGCATAACGTAGTTTATTATTGTTTCATCCAAGTGATCAATTCCTTATTCTGGAAGTTCATCAAAATTCTTGATTTCATTTGTTCATCTTTTCCTCCCGGAGTGCAAAGTTTTCTCGGTTATGTCATTGCAAAGCTTCATTGAATCATTGCAAGGCTTCTCCCGGAGTTCTGCTCAACTTCTCTTTCCTTTATCATCCTTTTTACCAGAGTTCTTCATGGAGGCTCTACATGGTGGCTCATCAAGGATTTCTTTCATTCTTCATTCGTTCTTTAAGATTTCTCTTGAAGTTATGATCCGCCAAGCTGTACTCTCAATTAAACATGGTGTTCAACACATATCTTGTTTTGAGGAGTTCAAGCATGCTTCATCTTGCATTCCGAAATACAATTCATTCTACCTTATATTTTGAGGTGGTGTTATGTCACTCTTGACAATTTCCCTTCATGTGTCATGATTCAACAGTTGTCAAGAATGAGATAGTTAAAACCATCAATTTCTTCGAGCATGAGCACTTCTCAATCCATCAATCTCTCCATTGGAGTATCTTGGGTTATATTTCACCTAAAGCTTTCCCTAAGGATTGTTGCTATTTATGGTGCTCATAAATGACCCAAGTTCTTCATTTATCCTCCCGGTGAAATAAGTTTCTTGTCCCTTGTTGATATCAATCCAATCTATTGTTTCCGTTAGTGACAGAATTTAACCTCATAATTTTGAGAAGTTTACCATAACCCACTACAAGATTATTCATTTCGTAGTTGTTTTTTCCAACAACTCTGTTATACCCTTCTTCAAAGGGTTCTTTCCAATCTCATTTGTGGCAGAAGTTGGCATTTTCATCTCCATTCTTTTCCAATGATCGATCTTATATTATTTCTCCCGGAGGCTTTGTGATGTTGCTCTCTTCACTCATCATCTCGAATTGTGCGGATCGTGTTCTTTTCATGCTTACCCATTTAACCGGAGTGTTGTGCCCTATGCTCAAGTTCTTTTCATCTTATCAAGTTTTGCCTCCCTTCTCAACCTGATTGTTGTCTGAAATCTTTCTTACCCCTTGTGCCAATTTTTCATTAGTTCCGGAGGCAGTGTGTTGTTGATTTCATCAAGTATCCTCTCATCTTGTCAAGTTCTTGTTCAATTCCTTCCATTTACAGTCGGAGTGCTGCCCAAATTATATAATTCTTATTCCTTCTCTATCATGTTTTAACCGGAGTGTTGGGGCTATCATTCCTCTTTTAACCGGAGTATCATCCAAGTGCTTTCATTTCGTCAAGCTCATATTCTTTACCTTCCATTTCCAACCAGAGTGTTGTCATAATTGATCCTTATCGTTCCTTGTACATCTCGTTTTTACCGGAGTGCTTGCATGTACTTCTTGCCCATTGCAACCCTTTTTCTTATGTCCTTCAACCTACAAGGTTCTAATAATATTCCTTGTTCCTCTTTCCTAATGGAGTGTTTTAAACTTCGTTCATCTTCATTGTATTCTTTCTTTCAATTTGTTCAGCCTCGCAAGGTTCTTTGGTTTCACTCATTGGTCAAAGAAGCAACTTAGTTTTACCTCTCTTATTCCTCTTCCTTTTCCCTCCGGTGCCATCCAAGATCTCGGGACGAGATCCTCTTGTAGTGGTGGAGTGTTGTAACGCCTCGGATATGACTTTCCATATTTGTAACTCCGACTCTTGCCTTTTCTGGAGTTGCGATATGAGATTCCCTTCATGGTTGGATTTTGTCTTCGTTTTGCATTTTGTTCATGTCATGCATTTCATATCATGTCATCATGTGCATCCCATTCACTCTTATGAAGCAATAATAAAAAGAGATCACTCGAGGATCCAATATCTTATTCCACGAAGGAAGTATCCTGAAAATCCTTGATTTAGTTTCAAGTAATAAACTAATAAAACCTTAATCAAAACTATTCAACTAGCCATACATGTTCGTCTCATGCATCCGAGCTTTTTCTCCGTTGTCTGTTTTGCAATCCGACACTCTCCTACGTCCTCCGGCGCCCCCTTTTGCATCCTTTCGTGAGCGGGTGTTAAACTTTCTCGGAATGGACCGAGATTTGCCAAGCGGCCTTGGTACACCACTGGTAGACCGCCTGTCAAGTTTCGTGCCATTTGGAGTCCGTTTGATACTCCAACGGTTAACCGGGGAACCGTAAAGGCCTTGTGTGTGTTGCAGCCCAACACCCCTCCAAAACGGCCCAATAACCCATCCATACCTCTACCATGTCCTCCTTCCTCGGATCACGATCGCGTGGTCGAAAACTACACTCCATTTGGACACTCCTACCTCCTTCTACCTATAAATAGGTGATCCCCTCTGAATTTCGCGGTCTAACCCTAGATCCACTCGTCCACCGCGCATCCGGACGCGTCCTCTCCGCGCCGGACATGTCAACCGCGGCCCTCCACGTCACTCCGACCAATGGCATCGCGCCATGTCAGCTTCCCCGCCGCCTCAGCCACTCAGGGGTCGCCACCTCTGCGTGGGCTGCGTCCCACATCGCCGCACCTCCCGCCCAAGCCCGTCGGGCCCAGGTCGGACCCTCCCCGGCCCACGCCTTCCTTCATCGCACCCGCTGGAGCACCCGCACCGCTCTTCCCTAGCGCCGCCGCCCGCGTCGCCCGACCCTCCGCCGCACATCGCAGCTCCGGCCACCGGAGCCTCGCCGGAGTCCCGCACCTCACCTGCTCTGCCCGTCGCTGCACCGCCCGGATCCAGCTCCGGCCGACCGAATCTGGCCAGATCCGTCGCCCCTGCGCCGTTCCCGTCGCCCCGGCCTCCTCCGCGGCTCGCCCCGTCGCCGGCGAGCGCCGCTCGCCGCCGTTCATCGCCTCCTGCCTCCTCGATCCAGGTGGGATTAGGAGGAGGACGACCTCCAAGTGGGCCCCGCCCCGCATCCGGCCCATCAGCGCCCAGATCCACGGCCCAGCTACCCCCTCTACGTCCTGGGCCAAGCCATGTGGTGAGCAGCCCGCCTAACCCTCCCCCCGTGCGCGTTTTAATATATTGCGCTTGTTCTGTTTTTTTTTCGGAAACGACCAAGTCCTTCAATTTTTGCATTTTCATCCTGTGTTCATCATGCCATAATTTGTTGCATACTGCTCCGTTTCATGTGCATGATATATCAAAATGTTCATCATGATGTGCTCTTCATTTCGTTCCATTGTGACATGCTTGTTTGTGTCCATCTTGATGCCCAAATCACTGATTCAAGAGTGCTATAAATTGTTAGGTGCTAATTCTTAGCAGATTATGAGCTTTTGTCATTTTTGCTACATTTGTTGTGTGCTGCATATGGGCATGATCCCTACATGTATTTTGATCTATGCCATGTCATGTTTAACAGGGCGTATGCCATGTATTTTTGCGATCCTTGTGGTGAGTAGCAAAAGCATGCAAATTATCCTTCATGATATTGCTGATTTCAGGGACTTTGGTTTTTACCAAGTCATTGCTCTGCTATTATTTTTATGCCATGTATTCATGTTGCTACAGTGAGATCCATGCTTCTTTTGAGTATCTTCAGTAAGGATGTTTTGGACATGTGGTTGTGCTCTATCCATCCATGCCCCTGTTTTCAATTATGGAGTGCCCAAGCATGACCTAATCATGCTCTACTTTTGCTCTAAAATGTTCCTGGCAGATTGTTTATTTGCCATGGTTGTTGTAGTTGATCCATGCATGCTTTTAACTTTCTCTTGCCACGGTTAGCTTCTTGAACATGTCTTCTTGCTGATGCTATGCTTGTTTTATCATGCAAGGCTTTGTGATGAGTGATTTTAGATCGCAAAGATGCCTTCATAATGCTGTTTATGCCATGCTCAGTTTTCTGCTGTCTGAATCTGTTAATAAAAAGGGATATTTAAATTAGTGCCCCTGGTTCCTTAGTTGTGCTCACTTTTCCCCACGCTCCACACGTTTTCTCACTTTTCCCCTCTTCCTTAGCTGAAACTCTCACAAATGCTCATAGCGGACGTTTGTCGTCTTGACCGTCCATTGACCGTTAATTGCTGATGAGTGGGCCGAGTCTTCGTCTGACTGTTGCTTGCTGACGTGTGGGACCGCAAGGAGACACGTATTGGGCAGCTTGTCTGAATGTGAAACAGATCTAGACAGGCCACACTACATCGCTCGCCCCGCCCCCTCCGCCGGCGTCGTGTCGCGTCCACCGTAGTTGTTTCCTCCACCCTATGCCCTATTCCGTTCGTCGGCGACACCGCGTCTGAGCCAGATATAGCCCACCTCCCCATCTGGGATTACATAGCGTTGTTGAGTGAGGACGCCCGGAATGCAGTCGACCGTGGAGAGGATTGGGTCGAATCCGCGGCAGATAATTCATGGATTAAACCTGAGTAAGCATTGTTTCCTCTCAAATTGACATTCTAAGTCATATTGTAGGCTGTATTTGACTTCTGTTTGCTTGAATTGTTCGAATTTGTGCTCGATTTTACCCGGCTAACTGAAGCCTTTGTTTCCTTCCCCCAACAAAATAGGATTGATCCCGCGCTGGCTTTCCGGCTGGCGATTAGAATGGAAACTAGTGTGCTGCGTGGTACTAAACCGCATTTGATTTCATCATTTTTCTATCCCAAAGTGGTAGAAACCAGCATATATTTCAAAGATTTGCGAGTTGAGCTCCGAAACACCTATCCCTGGAGTGATGCCGATGTTGTTAAACTGAATTAGTTCAGCAGTGACAAGCAAAGATTTCTCCCACTAACTTGAGACGATCATATGCCACTGCTTTTTGCTGGAATTGCTGGCTGCCGATTCGGTAAACTCCAAATTGATGTGATTTAGCCACACGCAGAACAGGCGAAGGGGAATGGAGTTCAGACATCATCTGTCAGTGCTAATAGCCAGCACCCCGGCACTCCTTGTAGGTCGACACCAAGTAAAGCAAGTGGTTCATGGAGCCACAAGATGCCTGCTGCCAATTCTGGTTCCGATTCAGCTGCTGCTTCTCGTGTACCTTCTGTAGTTGGTGTAGAAGAAGATGCAGAACCTGACAAGGCAGTGCCTACAAATGATGATGAAGACGAGATGATGTTTCCTGAACTGGTCGATGTAGCCAGTCAGCAAGCAGTGGATGACGAATATATGGAGGAGCCCATCAGCCAAGCTAGGTTTGATGACACTGACGATGAAGAGAAGGTGGAGAACATGGACAGCTTAATCAAGGATGAATACGATGGTGGTGACATGCCAACAATTGAGTGGAACCGGGAAAAACCTGAGCTTAGTGTAGGTACCATTTTCCAATCAATGGTGGACTGTCGGAATGTAGTGACAACATGGTGCATTATATCTGAAAACACCTATAAGATTGAAAGGAGTGAGCCAGCAAGGTTCACAGTTTTTTGTCAATATCCTAGGTGTAGGTGGAAGTTGCATGCATATCGTATGAGAAAGAGCAAATATGTTCAGGTAATCCAAGTTCAGTTATTAATTTAGTTTTAGATTGTTGAGTAAGGTTTCTTAACTGTTTTTTACCCTTTAATTTTGTTTCAGATAAAGAAAAACCCACACAAGCACACCTGCCCACCTAGAGGGGGAGGAGGGAAGGCCAAAACCAAGCTAGCAAAAACTAGGTGGGTGGCAGATGCTATATTGGATTGGCTGAGAGAAGAACCTGGACTTGGTCCAACAGCACTCCATGGGAAGCTTTTTGAGAAGTACAAGATAGAAATTCCTTACATGAGAATTTTCAATGCTAGGGAAAAGGCTCTTGGCAGAATTAATGGTCAATGGAATGACAGTTTTCAGCTGCTTTACACTTTCAAAGCTGAAGTGGAGATGGCAAGTCTAGTGAGTGTTGTAGAGATTGACAAGCATACAGTTCCATTCAAAATAAAAGGGAAGTCATTTCAGAAGGAGTGCTTCAGAAGGGCTTTTGTTTGTTTCAAGGCTTGCTGGCAGGGGTTTCTAGATGGTTGCAGGCCCTATTTGGCTGTAGATGCTACACATTTGACTGGAAGATGGAGAGGACAGTTAGTAGCAGCTTCTGCAGTTGCTGGACACCACTGGCTATTCCCAGTTGCATTTGGTGTGGTGGAGGCAGAGTCTGAGGAAAGTTGGGTCTGGTTTCTGCAGTAGTTGTGCAACATCATAGGCACACCCCTAGGTTTAGCTATACACACAGATGCTTGCAAGGGTTTAGAGAGTGCAGTGTAAATTGTATTCCCTGGAGTGGAGCATAGGGAATGTATGCGACACCTAGCGCATAATTTCAAAAAGAAGTTCAAAGGTAAAGTTTATGATAAGAACTTATGGTCAGCATCATACACATGCAGCAAAAGGAAGCATGAACACCATTTGAGAGTGTTGTATGCTCAAAATCCTCTTGTGAAGGAGTACATGGATGCACATCATGGCAAGGTGTGGTCAAGAAGCAAATTCAACGAAATCTGCAAAGTAGATTATGTGACCAGTAACCTTGCAGAATGCTTCAATTCAAAGTTCAAGTCAGTGAAAGGGCTCTTGTTGTGGCAAGCATTTGACAAGATGAGGCAAATGATCTTGATAAAGATGGCTCTTCGCAAAAGAATTGCAAAAACACAATATGTTGGTCATCAAATGCTCCCATCACTGATTAAGGCATTGCACTTGAAGGCAAGAGGACTGAAGATGAAATGTATTCGATCTGGTACATATGAGGGAGAGGTTACCTATAATGACACTAAAAATAGGGTATGGAGGTATCCTGTGAACCTAAGTACTAGAGAATGTACTTGTAGGCAATGGCAGATCCGTGGGAAGCCATGCATACATGCCCTACATCTGATGACCGTTATCTGGGGTGCAGATGGTGAAGTTGATCAATATTGCTCTGAGTATTTCTCTATTCCCAAATTTATGGCTGCTTATGCTGAGAATGTGCCTGCACTATTGGGGAAAGATCAATGGAACATAGTAGATCCAGGGTTCAAACTCCACGCTCCTGTCATTACTAGAGAAGCAGGAAGACCAAGGAACCAGAGGATTAGAGCAGGTGAGGAGGGTCGTCTATCAAAGAAGCGTTCTTGCAAAAATGTGGAGTTCTGGGGCATATTGCTAGGCTTTGTACCAATGCAGTGGATGCATCATTAGGAGAGGAGGAAAGATGGACAACAGCCAATGCTGAGGAGAATGCAGCAACAATGGATACTGAAGATGCAGTGGAGAATGCAGCAGCAAATGAAGCAGTGGAGAATGCAGCAGCAAATGAAGCATCTTGGTATGTGTTTGCACCCTTTGTAGAATGCAGCTACCCTTTTGTTTGCATTTGTTCTCTTTTTTGCCTATGACTTATAATTTTATTTACCAGCTCTAGGGAGAAAAGGCCAAGAGATGAAGAAGCAGAAGATTTTGAAACCATGGCCTTTGATGGTTTTGAATCTATAAGAGGAAGAGGAGGGCGTAATTTTTCCAATTGTGCCTTTAAAGATTACTGAACCCATAGATGACCATCAAATGGTCGTCAAGTGCTCGACGAGTGCAACTACTCCATCAGCACCTCCACGAGGAAAACCCCAAGTAAAGCCCAAGATCAAAAGGAACAAGAGTCTGAAAGAATAGAGCATCTCAACTAGGGAAACTAGGAGCAAGACGGTGAAGCCAGCTGCAAACACAAGGAGCAAGTCGAAAATTTGAATTAAGTTGTTGAGAAATGTTTGTGTTGTCAATTTGAGGGAGAGTGGATCGCTTAAAACTTGGTAGATTTGTATTAAGATGTTGGCATCTTAAAACTTGGTAGATTTGAGCTACTGTGAAAACTTATCAGTTGTAATAATGTTGCTTCTACTTTGGTTTCTTATTTGAGTCAGAATTCCAATTTCCATCAAAATTTGTATTTAAATCAATATTTGAATTTGGGCCAAAATTTGGGTTCGAGTCAAAGTTGAAGTTGAACATTGGAGGTTCATTTCTCTGTGCGGTGTATTTGATCGAGCATTTGAAGTCCAATATTCGTAGGTGAACAGTCCGAATGAGAAATGTGCTAGAAACGAGCTCGAAAGCTAGGGTAAACAGCTCTATTTGAAATCAAGTTTTTTTGACCTTTCCTAAATGAGGCATATACATATTTATTAACACTTGTTCCATATATATAGGGTAAAAACGAAGTCTCACCATTTATTGATTAATATTCATATTACTACATTTTTTTGAAAAAAATATGCTTTTAATTCAAAACCGTCAAATAACACGCTTTAGATATGAAAATGAAAAAGTAAGTTCAGATCCTTCTTACTCACTCCAAAATAAAGCTATGGAGATTTTTCTGATTTTTTTTTAATTATTTTGATTTTTTTTCAAACCCTAAACCCTCTCTCCCTATTCTACGAACTCCGAAAATGTTCATAGGTGATAGCTCATTTGTGTGAAGACTTTTTTCATGAAAATGACCTACACCAAGTTTATTTTTTTTCTCATAACCTTGTCACATATGACGGCTATGTGCGCAAGAATTACAACATTTTGATTTTTTTTGAATTTTTTAAAAACATTTGAACTTGATTTCGACAGATCACTTCAAAAAATGATTTTTCAAAAAAACGCCCCTATACCGAGTTTATATTTTTTTATGGTAACTAGGTCTCATAAACGGACGAACTACGTTTGTTTTATATTTTTGCGATTTTTTCTAATTTAGTTATGGCCATTTGAAATCTGGTCAAACCCTAATAACCCCGTTGACTCGCTCATAACCCCGCAGAAATGCTCCAAACCCTAGCGTCGAACGTGCGCCGTCGGATCCTACCAAGCGCCAAACACCACCCGTCAGATGTGGGGCAGGCATGCACGATCCGCGTGATGCATCCTGATTGGCTACTGCACTGTCCTTCTCGGGTTTTTTACGATCTGCCCCACTTTACATATGAAATTGTATTTTTCACACATGACCACCACATGTCAGTGTTAAGAGTTGGTTCAAATATTAAAACAGCAAAATACAATGTGGCAAATCTTCAATATAGCTTCCCCTTCTCCTCTTCTCCATCTGACAGACAAAGGCATCGAGCAGATCGAGCAATTCCTTTGTTTCTTTCCCCATCTTCTCGTTCTTCTTCCTCTCGAGCAATTCCTCTATTTCTTCCTCTCGGGCGATATGTCGAACTCCTCGTCAACCCCCCGTTCCACATGGCCGGTGTATGGTCCAGTGCCGATGACTCGATGCACTGACTGCCCACGGACTACGCCACTCAAGCGGTTGACTTTGAAGGAGGAGAAGAATGGGAACTTTGGGCGCGAGTTCGTCAAATGCGAGAGCAAGCCGGAGGGGCAGGTTAGATCTGACTTTTCCTCGCATCCTTTATCTCTAATTTCTCAAAAAATCTGTCAGATTTGGATTTAGGTTACATGATTTCATTTTCAGATCATGAAGAAATGCCACCATTTCGAGTGGATGGATGATTACATCCCGAGGCTTTAAGGGTCGGGCTTGCTGGATTCGAGGGGGAATGCAATCTGCGAGTCCAATCTACCCCATGAAAGTGCCGCTCCGGCAGCAGCAGCGCATCCGGAATACCCGACGGTGGTAGATGTCGAACTGAAGAAGGAATTGAAGAACATGAACAAGAACTTCAAGCAGCTGATTGAGTTGAAGAAGCAATCCAATCTGATAGCTTTAGGAATACTTGCTCTAGGAATTTTTTACTTGATGGCCATCTCTCGTTAGAGATGTTTGTCTACTGTTATTGCCACTATTTAGCAATCCAAGTCTGTTTATCTCAAATGCAACTCTGTTTAGTGCAACTGTCGATCTCTGTATGTATGTAGTTTACTGTTAAGTTTCGACACTTTCAGTTTCGGCAGAAAACAACTACCAGTTCAGTGATAGGATTATTTTGTTAGCTAATAACCTCGAGTGTTGGATCATACCCTAGCTCGTCAGATGACAGTAAGTAGTACTTGAGCAGCACAAGGGATATACATCAAGTTCATCTCTTCTCTCTTGCACTTGCCAAACTTCTGTCCTCGAGTTCGTCAGTTCTGCTAAAAAACCTAGTTCGCGGGCCCAAAGAGAAAGCCCAGAAACAAGCGATGTTTCTTTTTTTGTTTAGGAAGGATTTCTTTGTTCTTTTTTGTTTCTGATTGCTTTTTTCATTAGTTTGATTGCCCAATCTCTTCTATCTCATTGAGGAATTTTTTGGCTTTCCTTTACGGGTCCCTTCATTTTTAGAATCAGAGTATTTGCAAACCGTAGTATTATTATGCCTAGCGAACCAATACTTCATGATTAGAAAAAGAGGTCTAACCCTCTTTTTTATATACTTCACACATAGTGTAGTTAAAACTACACTTTTGACTAAAGCCAAATATCTCAAAGTATTTGATACTTCAATATTTCTGAAAACCAAAGTATTCTTTGAATACCTAAAAAATACAGAGCTCTAAAACCAAAGCCGTGTACAAATGTACAATATGTTCTTATTTTTAGAAGGCATCTATAAACACATCATTTTTAGTTTGTTTGGTTATTTTTTCCCACGCCAATTAGCTGTGTCTAAACTTGGGACAAACAAAATACAAACATAACAAAGCATTAATATAACACACATAACTTAACTTAGATAGGGTTCCTAGGGCAACATAAGTTCTTACATAGACACCGATAGATAATAATAATTAACCTTACATAGATAGGGTAGCTAGCTCGGGCAACACACACACCATACTCACACTACATAGTAGATAGATAGGGTAGCTAGGGCAACATCGCCATGTCTTCACCGTCGTCTTCACCTTAACCGCCGGCTTCACCGTCTTCTTCGCCGCCGGCTTCAGTACTCCTCCTCCTCAAGGCCGTTGTCGCCGAGGTAGTACGGGAGGCTGTGCATGCGGTTGCGAGCGGGGAAGACGCTCCGAAGTCGGTGAAGATGTTATAGGTCGTGAATGCAATGAACTCGCACCCACACCAATACACCTTGACGAGCAGGTAGTAGGCATCGAACCTGTTGCTGAAGTGGACGACGAGCCCTACCACTGGAGCGTTGGCATGGGGACGCTGATCCACGAGGTTGAACATGGGCGGCGAGCCCGCCGGGAGGTGGTGGAAGCCCGCACGGAGGAACCCCCGTGCAAGCTCAGTGCTTCCCCTCCAGCGGGAGAACGCCCACACGCGGAGGGATTCCTCGACGACGACGTCGGCGGGGTACCGCCGTTCTGGCACGGTGGGCGGCGCTTGGAACGTCGGCCCATTGTACTGCATCTTGCTCGCTTCGCTGAGTGGAACGACTTTGGCTTTTGGGGGAAGAAGAGAAGTTGGAGGTGCAGATGGATCTGTAGAAGAAGAGGCAATGAAGGGCAGTTTAAATAGCCGGGGGAGACGAGGTGGGCACACACGCAAACGGCGTAGATCGTGACTCAGTGCATGCGTGAACCGATGCGATCATCAATGTGTGAACCTGAATCGATGCAAGCGTGCTTTGCGTGCTCTACGTTGGTGGCTGCCTGCCTCCCCCTTGTATGTGCTCTGCGTTGGCGGCTGCCTGCCTCCCATTCACGAGCTTGCGTGCAGCCTGTGGCATGAACCGATGCCTCGACATATGGACGCGACCGTGCATGCAGCCTGCCCCTTCTGCCACCGGGACGTATGCCTTCGACGCGTGAAACGACGCTGCGGAGCGACTGAATCCACCGGCAACCGTGCGGCACAGATCGATGCATGCGTGTCGGCGTGTATGCATGCGATTAGGTCTAGGTCACTAGATGCGTGCGTGGCGGTGTTCGCATGCATAGCAGGCTACATCGATGCCAAAGCCGGGCATGCATAGCAGGCTGCATCCATCGATAACAGGCTTTTTAATTTATTACCAACAAACTAACGGGCCCGTCCTATGAACACAAACACGGCCCAACCAGCGAAGCCACAGCCACAGTCAACAGAGTCCAATGTGGCCCCACAAGTCAGTTAACGGCCAAGACGGCAAACGTCTGTTATGAACATTTGTGCGAGTTTCAGCTAAGGGAATGGGGAAAAGTGAGAAAAAGTTTGAAGCGTGGGGAAAACTGAGCACAACTAAGGAATTGGGGGCACAGATGGAATAAGCCCTAATTAAAATTGCTATGTTTACATGGGTGTCATCTTATCTTCTGATCCTTTTTTACTCATGGTCAGTAAGGGACTTTTGTTCTATGCTTTGAGTATATTCATGCCATGCCTTGTATTGCTATGATATGTTCCTGTAGCATGTTGTTTGCTTGCTCTAAACTTTGCTTCCTGATGTTATTCCTGACATGTTAGTATTTTCACTAAGTCTGTGATGCTGATATCTTTTGCACTTTTGCCATGCTTGTTTGAACCTGCTCTTGTGTGTCTTAGCCGTAGCTCAGTGTTCATATTTTGTCAAGAATCTTGAGTAGAGCCCTGCCATGTGCTTTGTTGTTATGTTGGAGTGCAGTAGATTAGTTTCTTGTTGCATTCTAGATGGCATCATGCTGTTAATCGCAGAATTGTGCCATTCTTGTTTTCCTTGCCATTTGCAAACCGTGCACCCGATTCCGGTGATATTTATATCGATTTAGACCGAAATCATCTCATCTTTCCAGCGGTGCACTTGGTTTTCCAAGTTGATGCCTTGTTCAATCTTTCCCTTCCGGAGCACGCATATGCATTGCACATCACATCTCGCATATCATGCCATGTTTTGCATCATGTTGCTTGTGCATTGCACCATGATTGATTGTTGGTCCTTTTGCATGTGCTCTTGCTTTGGGTAGAGTCGGGAGACGAGTACGGGATCGAGGAACCTGTTGAGTACGCTTACGAGGATCAAGCTTACATCAACTCTGAGAACTTTGCAGGCAAGATGACCATACCCTTGAAATCACTTCTATCTCTGCTTGCTAGTTGCTCGCTCTATTTCTATGCCACGATACCTCACACTGGCTTTATCATTCCTCCCATATTGCCATGTCAAGCCTCTAACCCACCTTTCCTAACAAACCGTTGTTTGGCTATGTTACCGCTTTGCTCAGCCCCTCTTATAGCGTTGCTAGTTGCATGTGAAGTCGGAGTTTGTTCCATGTTGGAACATGGACATTGTTGGGATATCATTCTTATATCTTATTTACTTTAATGCATCTATAAACTTGGTAAAGGGTGGAAGGCTCGGCCTTATGCCTGGTTTTTTTCCCACTCTTGCCGCCCTAGTTTCCGTCATACCGGTGTTATGTTCCTTGATTTTGCGTCCCTTATGCGGTTGGGTGTTGTGGGAACCCCTTGATAGTTTGCTTTGAATAAAACTCCTCCAGCAAGGCCCAACCTTGGTTTTACATTTTCCTAACGACCTATCACCTTCCCTTGGGTTCTGCAGACTCAAGGGTCATCTTTATTTTAACCCCCCCGGGCCAGTGCTTCTCTAAGTGTTGGTCCGAACCAGAGCCACTTGCGGCGCCACCTCGGGGAAACCTGAGGGCTGGTTTTAGTTGTACGTAGTGTTCATCCGGTGTTGCCCTGAGAATGAGATATGTGCAGCTCCTATCAGGATGTCGGCGCATCGGGCAGTCTTGCTGGTCTTGTTTTACCATTGTCGAAATTTCCTGTAACCAGGATTCCAAGACTGATCGGGTCTTCCTGGGAGAAGGAATATCCTTCGTTGACCGTGAGAGCTTGTGATGGGCTAAGTTGGGACACCCTTGCAGGGTTTGAACTTTCGAAAGCTGTCACATCCCTAGCTTCTAGTTTTGCACTAGGCTAGCTTGTGTGTGCATCATGTTTAAATTTTATTTAAAAGTTGAATGGGGGTGATAAAACCCTAGCACTTTGAAATCCAAATAGGTCCAGCTTAAATAAATTTCATTCAAGAACCCAAAATGCTCTTATTTGATGTTTGTTATTTTTGACAATGGTTTTGATCCATACCAAAAATAATGAGCATTTTTAAGGAACAAGTTGGGCATTGAATTTAAGTCATAAAATATTTGAATTGGGGCATTTAATTGCTATTAATATTATTAAATGCTCCAACAATTCTGGAAATAGCTAAGGGCCTCTGAGTTAATTCAGTTATTACCCATAATTAATTTCAGGATTTATAGAAATGATTTGGTGTTTTTACCAAATCAAAAACAAATTGCAAAAATAGAACAAACAGAAAATAGAAAAGGCAGAGCACTTACCTGGGCTTACCTGCGGCCCAGCAAGCCGGCCCAGCCCAGCTGGCCCTTGCCAGTCGTCCCGTACCTCTGCCAGTAGGCAGAGGCAAGGCAGCGAGCGCACGCGCCCGAGCGGCCACCTCCTGCTTCGCCGTGTCGACGCCTCCTTCCTCCCAACCCCGCGCCCAGGAGACGTGGACGAGGCCCGTGCTGATCCTCCTTCTTCCCTGGCCATTGCCCCCTCTCCCTCCTCCTTCTTCGCCCGAACAGAGAGCCCCGCCGGCCACCGTAGCGCGCAGCTCACCGCTGACGTGGTCACTGGCCTCCCCTCGCCTCCCCACCTTGCGTGAGAGCTCCGCCTCTCCGTTCTCTTCCTCATAGCCGAGCCGCAGGACGCCGGGAGCCCCGTACCATCGTCCTCGCCCGCTTCTTCAACCCTCGGCCATGAAGATCTCCGGCGACTATACGCCGTCGTCAGTGCATCCTCGACCTCCCCCTCGCGCTCGTTAGCCTCGCTGTGAGCCTCCGCACCGAACCTCTCTCTTCCCTCTGCTGATTTCATCCTCTAACCACGGGCTCCGTTGAGCCCGAGAGCTCGTCGCCGCCGACCATGGCGCCGCCGTGGCCAGAGCCCGAACCAGCCGCCCCCACATGCGTCATCGTTCTCCCCGCCTCTGCAGGAGCCCATAGCCACCAGCAGCTCCTCCTCCCGTACACCACAACGCCGTCCCGGCCAACTCCGTGCGGGCGCCGCCACGGATGTGCTCGTCGCCGTCAGCTCTGGCGACTATGCGACCAACCAGTGGCACCGTTGGACGCGGCGCATCCCCAGGGTCCTGTAGAATCCACCCGCGTGACGAATGGTCGCCGGAACGGAGATTCCGGCGTGCCTCCGCCGTCGGTTGAGGTCGCCGGCGGCCTTACCCCGGCCGGCTAACGTGTCAAATTAGGCTAAAACTAATTAGTCACTAACTACCCTCCCTAGTCACTGACATGTGGGCCCATGCCCTACTGACACTTTTAGTTAGGATTAAATTAACACTAACAGTCTTTGTTAATTAGCCTAGTCACTGACCAGTAGGTCCCACTGGTCAGGTTTGACCTAGACCGCGCCCTGTTGACTTGCTGACATCACACCGACGTCATGCTGATGTAGTAAATGCTTTTCTGGTTTTTCTTATTCAGAAATGATTTAGAAATTCCAGAAAATAGTTAAAACTTCTAAAAATCATAGAAATTCAACCGTAACTCCAAATGAAATAATTTATATATGAAAAATTATCAGAAAAATCCAATCTATCCATTTATGCTACTTTCATGCATGATCAACCAACTTATACCCACTGTATAAGTGAAAAGATGATAATGGCATTTTAAATGCTAAATATGGAGTTTGCATATGAACCCTTGGTCCATATGGACTTCATTTAAATTGTTGCTAGATGCATTAGTGAAAATCATAACATTATTGCCATGTCACATTCATGCATCATATTGTTGCATTGCATTGATTGTGTATCCTCTCTGTTGCCGGTGTTTGTCCCCTCTCATTAGATGACGTTCCGATAATTTGATCGATGACACCGATGAAGAACTATACTATCTTCAGAAGTGCCAGGCAAGCAAAACCCCCTTGTTCATTCTGATACAATCCCACTCTCTCGCTCCTGCTCTCTTTTACTGCATTAGGACAACAGCGATTCAAATGTTACATGTTGCGGTAGTTGAACCCCTTTCCTCTGCATGACCTGTCATTGCCACAGTAAATAGATGAAACCCACTAGCATGAGTAGGAGTTGTTTGAGCCCTGATGTGCCTACTCATTCATGCTTGTTTGTCATGCTTGCTACTGCTTAGAGTTGAGTCAGGTCTGATTCATCGGGGATGAATTGGAATGGTGATGAACATGTCCTACTGTGTGTGAGCTAAGTATGTGAACACGATTTGGTAAAGGTAGCGGTGAGAGGCCATGTAGGAGTAC